>NC_041391.1:201207315-201221056 GCF_002162155.2 Triticum dicoccoides | reverse complement strand
GAGTGAAAGACTATTCACATCCAACAAATCCAGGGAGCCGCTCGACGAATCGTCGAGCTGATCCTTGGGCGGACTGCATGATTATATTCGGCGTCAGAAGGTACTGTGCAAATAAAGGAACACCATGAATTATTCTGGTATCCGGATACTTACGATTTGGCCAGGGGCTTGGCCCTGGACGGCCACTCCTCTCCGCCGTCGTCGGCGTCGGAGGCATAGTCCGGGAGAAGGGTCTTCCCCTTCTTGGAACCTCCGGCCTCCCCAGTTGGGGCGGCTTTCCTTTTCTTTCCTCCCCCCGCTAGAGGGGGAGAGGCTTCTTATTCCTCCTCCTCGTCTTCGGAGGAGGAGTGCGCTTTGGGTTCGTCGGGCGATGAGTCCGACACCACCAGGCGCCGGGACCTCCTTCGAGTTCCCGTGGCCTTCTTCTTGGCCTTCTTCTCCGGCACCACATGAGGTGCCGAGACCAGCAGCTTCGTCAAGCGTGCGTCTGCTGGGCCTTCGGGCAAAGGAGTCGGATAGTCGATCTGTCCGGCCTTCTTCTGCCAGTCCTGTTAAAGGAATGGGAGTTTAGATCCCGCATAGAGTCAAACTATGAAAAACAAGTACCCTGTAATGGGTAAACTCAGCTTACTGCGCTGGCTTGGCGCTTCGCACAGAATCCGCGATCCTCGGTAATGGGAGGATGAACCTCAGAGCTCTTGAAAAGCACCTTCCAGGCATCTTCGTGCGTTGTGTCGAAGAGCCTGGACAAAGTTTGGTGCTGGGCCGGGTCGAATTCCCACAAATTAAAAGCCCATCGTTGACACGGGAGGATCCGGCGGAAGAGCATGACCTGGACTACGGTGACAAGTTTAACCTTCCTGTCGATTAGGTCTTTGACGCAGGTTTGGAGTCCGGTCACCTCTGCCGAATTACCCCATGATAGGCCCGTCTCTTTCCATGAGGTGAGCCGTGTGGGGATGCCAGATCGAAATTCAGGGGCCGCTGCCCATGCAGGGTCATGCGGCTTGGTGATGTAGAACCACCCTGATTGCCACCCTTTGATGGTTTCCACAAAGGCGCCCTCGAGCCATGTGACGTTGCCGTCTTGCCCACCATGGCGCCTCCGCACTCTCCTTGCCGGACGCCCACAACCTTCGGCTTGACATTGAAGGTCTTTAGCCATAAGCCGAAGTGGGGTTTGATGCAAAGCAAGACCTCGCACACGACGATAAACGCCGAGATGTTGAGGATGAAGTTCGGGGCCAGATCGTGGAAATCCAGGCCGTAGTAGAACATGAGCCCCCGAACAAATGGGTGAAGAGGGAAGCCCAGTCCACAGAGGAAATGGGGGAGGAACACCACCCTCTCATGGAGCCTGGGGGTGGGGATGAGCTGCCCCTCATCTGGGAGCCGGTGCGCAATGTCGTAAGACAGGTATCCGGCCTTCCTCAACTTTTTGATGTGCCTCTCCATGACGGAGGAGGCCATCCACCTGCCTCCCTCTCCGAACATGATTGGAGAAGGTTGAGGTGGGAAGTGCGGACTTGGGCGCTGGAGCTCGAGTACGCATGAATGGATAAGCGAAGGAGGAGGAAGGCTTAGATGGAAAGGGTGGATTCTTATCCCCTTATATGGGCGGCCGAAACTATGTGCCCCCACCAGCCTAGTAAAACTCGCTTATCTCCCAAGCGCCGTGACTAATGGCGCGGTTGGGTTACCCATACCCGTATTGATGAGAATCCCGGAATAAGGGGACACGATCTCTGCTTTGACAAGACATGCCAAGGAAACCGCCTCGCTAAACGTGCTGAGGTGGGACAGTAAAACGATTCGAATAAAGGCTTGGCTGTGGCATGATGTCACGCTACGGAATAAGTCAGTAGATTAGATTTGTGTGAATATTATTCTCTCTACGGTGGCATGTGGAAATTATTTTGCAGAGCCGGACACTATCCTTGTGTTCAACATCTTCTATGAAGTATTCGGAGGAGGAAACCGCCTTGCAATGCCGAAGAAAATTTGCGCACCGGACTCGTCATCATTGAAGCCTGGTTCAGGGGCTACTGAGGGAGTCCTGGATTAGGGGGTGTCTGGATGGCCGGACTATGACCTTTGGCCGGACTCCCGGACTATGAAGATACAAGATTGAAGACTTCGTCCCGTGTCCGGATGGGACTTTCCTTGGCGTGGAAGGCAAGCTTGGCGATACGGATATGTAGATCTCCTCCCATTGTAACCGACTCTGTGTAACCCTAGCCCTCTCCGATGTCTATATAAACTGGAGGGTTTTAGTCCGTAGGACGAACAACAATCATACCATAGGCTAGCTTCTAGGGTTTAGCATCTCTGATCTCGTGGTAGATCTACTCTTGTACTACCCATATCATCAATATTAATCAAGCAGGAGTAGGGTTTTACCTCCATCAAGAGGGCCCGAACCTGGGTAAAAACATCGTGTCCCTTGTCTCCTGTTACCATCCGCCTAGACGCACAGTTCGGGACCCCCTACCCGAGATCCGCCGGTTTTGACACTGACAAAGGCCAAAAAAGAAAATAAAAAAAACAAAGGGGGCAATGTTACTATCCTTTTCGACACTTGTGCTTCAAAGTAGCACCATGTTCTTCATATAGAAAGTCTTTTATGTTGTCACTTTCATATACTAGTGGGGATTTTTCATTATAGAACTTGGCTTCTATATTCCTACGATGGGCTTCTTCAAAATTCCCTAGGTCTTCGTGAGCAAGCAAGTTGGATGCACACCCACTTAGTTTCTTTTGTTGAGATTTCATACATTTATAGCTCTAGTGCATCCGTTGCATGGTAATCCCTACTCCTCATGTTGACATCAATTGATGGGCATCTCCATAGCCTATTGATTATCCTCGTCAATATGAGACTTTATCTTCTTTTTGTCTTCTCCACACAACCTCCATCATCATATTATATTCCACCCATAGTGCTATATCCAAGGTTCACGCTCATGTATTGCGTGAAAGTTGAAAAAAGTTTGAGATTATTTAAGTACGAAACAATTGCTTGGCTTGTCATCGGGGGTGTGCAAGATGAGAGCATTTTTGTGTGACGAAAATGAAGCATAGCCTGACTATATGATTTTGTAGGGATGAACTTTCTTTGGCCATGTTATTTTGAGGAGAAATGTTTGCTTTGATTAGTATGCTTGAAGTATTACTATTTTTTATGTCAATATGAACTTTTATTTTGAATCATTTGGATCTGAACATTCATGCCACAATAAAGAAAATTACATTGAGAATTATGCTAGGTAGCATTCCACATCAAAAATTCTGTTTTTATCATTTACCTACTTGAGGACGAGCAGGAATTAATCTTGGGGATGCTTGATACGTCTCCAACGTATCTATAATTTTTGATTGTTCCATGCTATTATATTACCCTTTTTGGATGTTTATGGGCTTTACTTTACACTTTTATATCATTTTTGGGACTAACCTACTAACCGGAGGCCCAACCCGAATTGCTGTTTTTTGCCTATTTGAGTGTTTCAGAGAAAAGGAATATCAAATGGAGTCCAAACGGAATGAAACCTTTGAGAGCAATCTTTTTGGAACAAACGTGATCCAGGGGACTTGGAGTGGACGTCAAGCAACAGAGGAGGCGGCCACGAGGGTGCCCAGCGTGCCCCCTACAGGTGGGCGTGCCCCCACCCTCGTGGGCCCCTCGAGCGTCCACCGACCTACTTCTTCTGCTATATATACCTACATACCCCGAAACCTTCAAGGAGCACCACAAAAAACTATTTCCACCACTGTAACCTTCTGTATCCACGAGATCCCATCTTGGAGCCTTCGCCGGTGCTCCGCCGGAGGGGGAATCGATCACGAAGGGCCTCTACATCATCTACAAGGCCCTTCCGATGAGTTGTGAGTAGTTTACCACACACCTTCAGGTCCATAGTTATTAGCTAGATGGCTTCTTCTCTCTCTTTGAATCTCAATACAAAGTTCTCCTCGATCTTCTTGGAGATCTATTCGATGTAACTCTTTTTGCGGTGTGTTTGTCGACATCCGATGAATTGTGGGTTTACGATCAAGTTTATCTATGAGAAATATTTGAATCTCCTCTGAATTCTTTTATGTGTGATTAAGTTATCTTTGCAAGTCTCTTCGAATTATCAGTTTGGTTTGGCCTACTAGATTGATCTTTCTTGCAATGGGAGAAGTGCTTAGATTTGGGTTCAATCTTGCGGTGTCCTTTCCCAGTGACAGCAGGGGCAGCAAGGCACGTACTGTATTGTTGCCGTCGAGAAGATGGGGTTTCTATCATATTGCATGAGTTTATCCCTCTACATCACGTCATCTTTCTTAATGCATTACTCTGTTCTTTATGAACTTAATACTCTAGATGCATGCTGGATAGCGGTCGATGTGTGGAGTAATAGTAGTAGATGTAGGAAGGAGTCGGTCTACTTGTCACTGACGTGATGCCTATATACATGATCATGCCTAGATAATCTCATAATTATTTGCTTTTCTATCAATTGCTCGACAGTAATTTGTTCACCCACCGTATTACTTATGCTATCTTGAAAGAAGCCACTAGTGAAATCTATGGCCCCCGGGTCTATCTCTTATCATATAAGCTTTCAATCTACTTTTATTTGCATCTTTTACTTTTCCAATCTATATCATAAAAATACCAAAAATATTTATCTTATCATATTATCTCTATCAGATCTCACTTTCGCAAGTGGCCATGAAGGGATTGACAACCCCTTTATTGCGTTGGTTGCGAGTTCTTGTTTGTTCGTGTATGTGCGTGGGACTTTTGAGGAGCCTCCTACTGGATTGATACCTTGGTTCTCAAAAACTGAGGGAAATACATACGCTACTTTGCTGCATCACCCTTTCCTCTTCAAGGAAAACCAACGCAAGCTCAAGATGTAGCAGTGGACCCCTGGAGCCAGATGCCACCGCCGACGGATACTACTACATGGAGACCGCCGATGGCCAGGAGTAGTTAGGAGGTCCCAGGCAGGAGGCCTTGCCTCTTCGATCGTGTTGCTTTTGTGTTAGCCTTCATAAGGCATCCTTGTTTAACTTATGTCTGTACTAAGATATTGGTTCTTCCGCTGAATCTCATGTATCGAGCTATGTATTCGAGCCCTCGAGGCCCCTGGCTTGTAATATAAAGCTTGTATTATTTTTATTTGTGTGTAGAGTTGTGTTATGATATCTTCCCGTGAGTCCCTGATCTTGATCGTACACATTTGCGTGTATGATTAGTGTACGATTGAATCGGGGGCGTCACAAGTTGGTATCAGAGCCGACTGCCTGTAGGATCCCCCTTTCCAACTCCTTGGCCGAAGTTGAGTCTAGCGTTTGAAAAATGGTTTTACTAACATGACTGTGTGCCTTACGGGCCCACGTCGCCATTGGGTGGTATTAGGATCTTTTATTCCTCTTCTATACTCTGGGATTCTGATCTCTATTCTATTCAGGTCAAATGGTTTTTCTAACTCCAACTCTAGGTTCTCGTAAATACTTTCTTCCGTAGAGCCCCTCACTCCAGATGATTACTTGGTACACCAGAAGGTTCTGAAGATACTCTCCGATGTTTTACCGAGTCCCTTGTAACCTTTGCCGTTGCGATCCCTACCACCGATAAATCCTTATGCGTAACTACCTATGTTGTCGTTCATACCTTCATCTCCAGTTGCTCTTGTTATTTCAAGGTGCCCCGAATTACTCTCTGTTGTCCTGAGAATCTGTTGTGCCTACTGCCTTGTAGCTCTTTGCCACCTGAATACCCCTATGGATAATTAGTCGCGCTTACCGAGTATCCGTTCATCCATAGTTGTTCATGTGTTTCACAAAATTCTTTGGAATATCATTCGATCTTCCGAAAATCCTCAGTAGCCTGTTACTCTTGTTCTCCTTATCTGCTTGCATTATGGTTACTCCGTATGTCTAGCGATACTCATTAGCATCCTTTGTCATCGTAATTTCGAGCATTTCATTCAATTAGTTTGTGAATGCTCGCGATCATCAGTCCTATTTAAAATTCTTCCCTTGGTTCAGACGTCACTTCGGACATGAGCTGGTGTTCAAACAAATCAAATCTTGATTGATTGTTGGTCTATGTCCATTCTACTTAATTGTCTTTGATCAGAGCCTCTACTTCTGATCCCCTGTTTTGGATCACAATCCCCTTTGCATTCGAGCTTAGAATTAGTCAGTTGTTTCTATAATCTATTATCCTTGCATTCTTTCTTCTTCTGGTTGAGTACTGATGCTCACATCAAATCCCTTGTGAACCACCAGATCTTTTGTGGGGTTCTATCTGACATCGTCCTTCATATACAGTAACCTTGTGAGCCTTTCCTCGGATACATAATGCCTTTGGTAAATTGTATCTTCCACTTCCTCAATCATGCTCTACTCCGAGCTTGAGTTATTTACTCATGAAGTTTGACCCTACAACTTCGTCAAAGACGAGAAGTAAATGGAAGGTTATGCATTGATGAAGTGGGAGTCGACCTTGAACCTTTGTGTTCATGCCCATGGACCCGGTGTGGAACTTACCATGGAAGCTTCTTGTAATAGTGATCCCCTTGTGATGAGTTCATACTGTATCTATGCTTGGTCCTTGGCAACCGTGGTTTCGACCATGACTGTTATCCTTTGATTGCTTTTCTTGGACGAGTTAAAGTACTTGTCTTCTTTAGATCATTTCACCTGTCAAGCCTCTACTTTGATCTACCTTCAAGTGTTACCCTCTGGTATCTCGAGAATATCACAGAACTACATAACTTCTTATGAGTTTTTCATCAACTATTATTCTCGCCGATTCATATTTTCCACGGGTTCTGAGTTGTTAGGCACTCGAGAACACCGATAACTGATTCAAGTCTCCATTGCGTGGTTTAACCTTTCTTGTAACCTAACATATCCGAGCAGTGATAATTCCCTGGTTATGTAAACACCTCAGTGTACAACTCTGTCAGTAAGACTTTGTTACTATTGTTGATGACATTCCGGTAGCCACCGATGGACGAGAACTTTGCCTATTGGTCCGTCTTGTCTTAACGAGCAGGAAAATGGTTCTCTTCGTCCCTCGCCCTTGGTACCAATGTTGTTGCCGACGTAACTGACAGGTTATTGTCAGACATGCCTTGCTATCAAGACCGTGCAAAATGTTAGCACCCTTCCTGCTTTTAACCCACATGGTGGGCCCATAACCCACAGTTCCACATGATCAAAACCTGACTCTCCTATACATCCCTATTTTCTAAGTTATTCCTCGCGCTTAGCTTCGTATGTAATTCATGAGCCACATTCCTAGTGATCTATTCTGGTATCAGACGCAATACTTGTTCCCATTGTTCTGAACCCCCCCTTTCACCCTCTATTTCAGGCAACGAATGATTGCCTACCCGGTTGAAGCTTCTTAATGCACCTCCTTACCTTGCTCTCGACGTCTTTCTTGAATTTCGACTCGAGAGGTGCCTCTATGCCATGTTCAATGAGATAGCCCCAGGTACCCTATCTTGTGTTGAGCTTTGTCCTTCCTAAGTCTTTCCCCTTTGATTCAATCCGGTCCTAATTCAAATTTCAAATTCTAAGTACAATCCAAAGTTTCACAAACATGAAAAACCAAAATGTTGATCATGTGACAAATATTCACTTCCTAACATTGGTGGTGGACCAACATTTTTTATAAAGCGGTTTAATGCCCTAAACTAATTAATTCAGTGCTAGAGCAATATATTCAAATACCTTTCCATTTATGAAAAATTCTAACAAACGCAATGGTATCCCTAACCTTTTGTGGCAGAGCTAGTTAATGCAAGTTATTTATGTGGGCAAGTCCCACATTTTACAAAATAGACTTGCTAGCTAAAAAAAATTGCAAAAAGAAATGAAAAGTGAAAAACAGGATAAACCCCCCCCCTCTCCCAGTGGGCCTCGTGGCCCAACTGGCCTTTCAGTCGGGCGGCCAGGCCGGCCCACTCCCCACACCCCTCCCTGGCCTATATGGCCAGACTCCCACCCGACCTAACCCTAGCCCAACCCCCACTCTCTCACGTTTCCCCACTCCCCCTCTTTCTCTCCCGATCCCATCTGGGTCGGGGCACCCGATCCCGCCGCTGTCGTTCGACCCCGCGGTGCTGCCCGTCGCTTTCGCCCAGGGCCACCTCGCCGAACCACCGCACCGCCGCCTCCGCCCCGCAACTCCTCCCCCTGTCCTTGTGTCACCGTCCTCGGCCAGGACCTGGCCGGATCTCGCGCCTCCACGTTCTCCAGCACTCATCCCGGACTCCCCCAGCATGGATCCGGTCGGGGCCAACCGCCGCTGCCTCTACCTTGATGCCAATCGCCGTCGCCAGACCCCGCCGCCGCCGCCACCAGACTGCCTCGCCCCCATCGCCTCGTCTTCGTCTCCTCCTCGGCTTCGTCATCGCGCCTCGCCGGACCCCCAGTTCATCTACAACGGGGGTGAGAACCCCTCTCTCTGCCTTTCCTCCCCCGACGACATACAACGCTGCCTCGGTCGACACGGTCCCTGCGTCCTGTCTTGTGCTCACCGCGCCCAGCACGCGCCCCGCCTCTCCCACCTTCGTCAGCTGCAGCCGCACAGCTCTGCCACTGCCGCTGTTGCGCGCCCGTCGTCCCGCGCTGGGGCCGCGCCCGTGGCTGCGCCTGGGACGCGCCCGTGGTTGTGCCTGGCTGTGCCACCCCCCTGCGGTTTGCCTCGTTGGGCTCAGTCAGCGCCCGGGCAGCACTCGCACCGCGCGCCTGGGGCCCCGTCGGCGCACGTTTAGCCGCACCCGCTAACCCCCCCGGGTCACAGCCTAGTGGGGCCCCCAGCCCCATTTTCCTGTAAAAAAACAAAACAAACAAAAAATATATTAATAAAATTAATTAGCTAATTAATTAATTAACTTAATTAATTTTGTTTAGTTAAGTCTAATTACCTATTTAGCTAATTAAAGTCTGTTAGTTAACTGTGTCTATGACAACCAGGACCCACATGTTAGCTGACCCAGTCAACAGCCCTGTTGGCTACTGACATCATGCTGATGTCATAACCCTGTTTTCATTTTAATTAAATCTGTTCATTTCAGAATATTACTAAAACTTTAGAAAACCATTTAAAATAATCCGTAAGTCAGATGAAAAACTTTTATACATGAAAGTTGCTCAGAACTACGAGATGAATCCGAATACATGGTCTGTTCGTCCGCCACACATCCCTAGCATAGCGAAAATTCAACCTTTTCCCTCCGGTTCATCTGTCTAATAGACTCCGGAACCGGGAAAACTTTCCCGGATATTTCTCCCTGTGCCGGTATCATGTAACACCGCGTTAGAACACCCCTAGCATCCCTTATAGTCATGTTATGCTTATATTGGCGTGTATTTACTATTTCTTCCCCCTCTTCTCTTCGATAGACCCCGAGACCGCTGTTGATGCCACTGTGATCGTCTACGTCGACGACGACTCTTCTTCCCTTTCAGTGGAGCTTCTAGGCAAGCCCCCCCTTTGATCATCCTGATATCACCCATTCCATTCTATCATGCTTGCATTAGATTTTGCTACTGTCATTGATTGCTCCTATTCTGATGCATAGCTTGCTTTTGTAACCTGTTGTTGTACCTTACCTACTTAACCTAAACTACTTAGTATAGGTCGGTTAGTGATCCATCAGTGACCCCCACTTGTCCTTGTTGCCCCTGCTTCATCATCGATGACCCGATCAACGTGATCGATGACCAGAGCCTGACACCTCACATCACATCACGCCCCTTTTTGTTGCTCGACTCTACAGAGTTACCATCGAGTGACGAGGGTGGAACCTCATACATCACTCTTGATGAGATCTCTGTAGTGTAGCTATTTAGTCGTGGTCAACGAGGGTGATTTCCTCTTTCACCATTCTCGATACGGCTCTGTCGTGCAACACCTCAAGTGTGAACCTCGAGGGTGGATCCTCTTACGTTCACCTTGATGATTACATCGAGTGGAATCCTCCATGGGTGATTCCTAGGGTTTTCCCCTTGATGTTTGGACACACGGTTACAATTGACTTTACTTGAGACCTTGGTGAAAGTCGGGCGGGCCCGGAGAGCACCCGCAAGATGGTTACATGGCACAGCCGGGCATTCTGGGCCCTTGCCGTAAGTCCATGAGACGGGGCGACGGGGTCACTTCGATCGTGAGTCTCTGCTTATCCCCGCAAGCTAATAATAAACTATGGTTTGGGTATTTGTTCTGAGTTGGCCTTTGGCCTTTACGCACCAATCACCACGTGAGAATAGTTATGGACCTCAGCGTCGTGGTATCAGCCGAAGCTTTGTCAGACGTCCAGTTTAGCAGTACGGCACGGCTAGGCCGGCACCCCAGAGGTGGTGCCTAGGTCCTCCCTGTGTGCAACGACCCGAGTGTAACGGGCGATGGGCCCAGACCCCGGAGTGCTTAGGAGGTAGACCGGCGGGGACCTCTCTGCTGAGCCTAGGTAGGGCTGCGACGTGTTGATCTTCCGAGGCCGGGCATGACCCCAGAAAGTGTGTCCGGCCAGAGTAATCAAGTGTGCTAGAAAACATGGTGCACCCCTGCAAGGAATATTATCTAATATTAGCCGTGTCCACGGTAACAGACGCTCAGACTTATATCCTGATCTTATACAACTACAAATGGATACTTGAGATATGTGGCTTCGGGATTGCTTTCTCGCAGGGAGTCGAGGAAGGATCTCTGGGCATTAATGTTACAACATGTTTGTTAATTATAAACTGCTATTCTTTACTCTTCTACATGCTGCAAGATGCTCGGAGCTGCTTGAAGATGCTAGTCTTCGATAGGCTAGGCCTTCCCTCTCTATTCTGGCTTTCTGCAGTTCAGCCCACAGATACAAACCTTCCATTTGATACCAATGCATGCCTAGTATAGATCTGATGCTTGTGAGTACTTTGGATGAGTACTCACGGTTGGTTTGCTACCCCATTTTCCCCCTTTTTTCTTCTTTCCGGTTGTTGCAACCAGATGGTGGACCCCTGAAACCAGATGCCACCGCCGACGGATACTACTACATGGAGACCGCCGATGGCCAGGAGTAGTTAGGAGGTCATAGGCAGGTGGCCTTGCCTCTTCGATCGTGTTGCTTTTGTGCTAGCCTTCTTAAGGCATCCTTGTTTAACTTATGTCTGTACTCAAATATTGTTGCTTCCGCCGACTCTTGTGTATCGAGCTATGTATTCGAGCCCTCGAGGCCCCTGGCTTGTAATATAAAGCTTGTATTATTTTGATTTGTGTCTAGAGTTGTGTTGTGATATCTTCCCGTGAGTCCCTGATCTTGATCGTACACATTTGCGTGTATGATTAGTGTACGATTGAATCGGGGGCGTCACAATGGCCTTCAGCCATGTTATTTTTGTGTAATCATACTCTTTATGAGGACTCGATGTAATAATTGTGTGATTAAACTCTGTTATAATTCCTCGAGTACTGTGTGTGTCAGCATTACCGATCCAGGGATGACACTTAAGCACAGAGACTTCGGTCCATTGGGATCGTGGTCGCTACATTAAATCCCTAGTTTCCTTATGGACCCCGCTGTCACGGAAGGATAGGACAAAAGATGTCATGCAAGTTCTTATTATAAGCATGTATGCCCATATACAGAATACATGCCTACATTACATTGACGAATTGGAGCTAGTTCTGTGTCGCTCTAGGTTATGAATGTTACATGGTGAATGTCATCCAACATAATTATCCATCCACTGATCCAATGCCTATGCTTTTTCACATATTGATCTTTGCTAAGTTACTTTCATTGTTGCTGATGTTACAATCATTATAAAACTGCTACTGTTGTTGTTACTATTGCTACTGTTACCACTGCTATCAAACTATCATACTATTATGCCACTGATCACTTTGTTGCAGATATTTAGTTCTCCAGGTGTGGTTAAATTGACAACTCAACTGCTAATACTTGCAAATACTCTTTGGCTCCCCTTGTGTCGAATCAATAAATTTGGGTTGAATACTCTACCCTTGAAAACTGTTGCGGTCCCCTATACTTGTGGGTTATTAGTGGCGGCCGTGGGAAGGAGGCGGCGACCTGTAGCAGCGGCCGAGTGCGCGGGGTTGGAGGTGCTGCGATTCAAAAGTATGGAGGTGATGATCTGCAGCACCGGCTGGCAGAGGCGTGGCGACCAGGAGGGAGGCGCGAGCGCGGGAGGAGCAATCGGGCGGCGATGTAAAACATCTCAAGGAACCCTAGGCACGAGCAGGGGAGGAGGAATCGGGCATATAAGATAGAGAGGAGGGGAGAGGAGAGGAGTGTCTCAGTTTGGAAAGATATAAAAACCAGTTGGAGGGGCTGGTGGGGGTGAGATGAAAGTAAACTGGGGTACCAGGCTACCAACTCCCCCTTTAGGAGTACGTGATATGCCTTTGACCGGCCTTGCAAATACTTCCTCCGTTCCTAAATATTTGTCTTTCTAAAGATTTCAACAAGTGACTACATACGGAGCAAAATGAGTGAATCTACACTCTAAAATATGTCTATGTACATCCGTATGTGATAGTCCATTTGAATCTCTGAAAAGACTAATATTTAGGAACGGAGGGAGTAATACTTATGATGTAGTATTCCACTTCATCCTGATTAACAAGCTAAAAATACATACCTCTACACTCCATGTCTCCATGAGGTGCTACCACTAATTACCCCGGTGAACCACCCCATTCCCACAGTCATTTCACATAACTAATTAACCTAGCAACACAAAAAAGACATCAAAAAAGTTAAAAACACGCCAAGTGCAATGGTCACAAACTCACAGTTATCAAATCTGGGTAAAGATGCATAGATAGCGTAAGCACCTCCAGATTTTGTAAAATCTTCTCTTAATATATTGAGGCAGCTCTAAGCACAGCTGATGCAGATCATGAGGGCATTGGCTGATGGGCTGACCCTGAAACCCCCCCTGTGCTGCAATAATTGACAACAAAACCATGTTTTCTGCCTTGATGCATAAGGAACAGTGTGTATGCTGAATATCTGTAACGCCCCGGATTCGTTGCGCCAGGTTTCTGCCAGATATTTGCCGTCGTTGCCATGTCATTTTCTTGCGTGTTGCATTTTATCATGTCATCATGTGCATTGCATTGCATACGTGTTCGTCTCATGCATCCGAGCATTTTCCCCGTTGTCCGTTTTGTGATCCGGCACTCCTATGCCCTCTGGCGTTCCCCTTTTCGTCTCCTGTTGTGACTCGGTGTTAAACTTTCCCGGAATGGACCGAGTCTTGCCAAGCGGCCTTGGTATAGCACCGATAGACCGCCTGTCAAATTTCGTGCCATTTGGAGGTCGTTTGGTACTCCAACGGTTAACCGCGTAACCCGAAACCCCCCCTTCTCTTTGCAGCCCAACACCCCTCCAAAGTGGCCAAAAACCCATCTAACTCCCCTCCATGCTCTCGATCGTTCGATCACGATCGTGTGGGCGAAAACCGCTCCTCATTTGGACTCTCCTAGCTCCCTCTACCTATATATACACCCCTCCCCCGAAATTCGCGGTCTAATTCCCCCGAAACCCTAGTCCTCTTCCTCCCGCCGCCACCGGACACGTCTGTGACGGCCGGACACGCCCGCCCGCGTCCCCCGCCCAATCCGCTGTCGCCACGTGGCCTCCGCGCCGCCAGCCTCCGCGCCGCCGGCCCGCGGAGCCCATCGCGGGCCCGCGCAGGCCCACCGGCGCCGCCC
>NC_041391.1:201171589-201206609 GCF_002162155.2 Triticum dicoccoides | reverse complement strand
GGCCGGTGCTCGCCTCCGCCGCCGCCCGGCCGACGCTCGCCTCCGCCACCGCGGGCACCGGCGAGGCCCCACCGTCACCCCTCGCCCCGCGGGCTTCGTCCGCGCCCCGCGGCCATCTCCGCCCGCCGCCGCCTGCGCTCACCACCGCCCCGCCACCGAGTCGCCCTGCCGCCCTTCGCCGGCCCGCCTTCGCGCCGCCCGGCCGGTTCCAGCCCGGGGCCGTGCTCGGCCGCCGTGCCCGTGCTCCGCCGTTGCCGTCCCGCGCCGGACCCCGCCTCCTCGGCCTCCCTCTGGCCGGATCCGCCTCCTCCCGGCCTTCCCGACCTCTCCCGCAGCTCCGGCCACCGTCCCCATCAACTCCGGCAAAGTTCCGGCGAGATCCGCCACCGCATCGTTTTCCGTGCAGATCTGAAGGTTGCCCCCGTTTTCTAAGTCCCTGTATTTTGACATTATGTTAGCATGTTCATCGCATTGTATCTCTGCATCCCTAGCTCCGTTTCGTGCGTGTAATATGTCAAATTGTTTGTCTCAACGAGTACTTCATTTCATTCCATTGCGTCATGTTCATTTGAGCTCATATTGATACCTGAATCATTGTTGGAAGAATGCTTCATAATGTTGTCTGCTGTCTGTTAACAGAACTAGCTCTTTTGTCATTTTTGCCATGATTGATGTGTGCATCCTATGAGGTTGTTGTCTACATGTGTTTTGAACTATGCCATGCCATCTTTACAGAGGTTCTTACCATGTATTTTTGTGATCAATGTGGTGACTAGCACAAGCATGCAAACTAGGCATCGTGATATTGCTGATTTTAGTCCCTGTTCTGCTGTTATTTTGATGCCATGTAAACATGATGCTATAGAGAGATCCATGCATATTTTGAGATACTTCAGTAAGGGTGTTTTGAACATATGGTTATTGTCTATCCATTAATGCCCTTGTTTGCAATTATGGAGTAGTCTAGTATGTCATTTTAGTGCTCTACTTTTGCTTCAAAATGTTTCTTGTCAGATTGTTTACATGTTATTCAATTTTGCCAAGGTTGTTGTAGTTGATCCTTGCATGCTATGGACTTGTTCTTGCCTTGGTTTGTTTCATAAACATGTCTTCTTACTATGCTATGCTTATCTTGTCATGCAATGACTTGTGGTGAGTGAATCGAGCTTATTAAGTAGTGTACTCGCTGTTGCTGTTTTGCTAGGTTGAATCTGTTATTTCGTGATGCTATGTATACCTGCTGCTACTAGTCATTCTATGCATAATCTGGAGATGTTCACTAAACATGTTTTGTTCTACATGTTATGCTCTATCCATCCATGCCCCCGGTAGCATTTATAGCTTGCTTTAACTTATTGTAATCTTGCTCCAAAGTTGCTTGATAATGTTGCTGTCAGCCTGTTAACATTAAGTTCAGTTGTTTCCATGTGTTTTGCTAGTGTTCCATGTACCCTATGAACTTTCTCTTGCCATGTAGCTTCACAAATATGTCTTCTTACTGTTGGTTGCCTTGACATGCCATTTATTGCTCTGTGGTGAGTGGTACAAGCTCATCTACATGCCTTCATAATTCTGTTCCTGCCATGTTTGAATCTGTAATATAACTTGCCATGTTTACATGGGTGCCATCATATTTTCTGATCCTTTTTGGCTTATGGTCAGTAAAGGACTTTTGATCTATGTAATTAGTAGATTCATGCCATGCCTTTGTTTTCCATTATAAGTTCCTGTAACATGTTGTTTGATAGCTCTAAACATTGCAACCTGATATTTTCTGCAAAGTCTGAACTGTTATCATTTGCAATCTTGCCATGTGTGTTTGAGCATGTTCTACTGATTTCTGGAGTTAGCTCAGTGTTCATTTTTTGTAATGCTTTACCTGTACATCATGCCCATGCCTTTTGTTCTTATGTTGGGGTGCTGTAGCATGTTGTTTTGATGCTTGCAATATGCCTAGTTGCTGTTTTGGGCAGCTTGTCCTTTAAACATATAGTGTGCATGTGTTGAACCATTGCTCCGTTTTGAGTGTGCTCTATCTGAAACTTGCTTAGAATTGCATGTAGTTTCATATTATCATGTTGCATCCTTGTTTTGAGGTGTTTGCTTGATGCTTGGGTGCATTTTGCATCAATGCCATGTTTAACTTGTTTTGCTCATATCTTCTAGGCCGTAGCTCCGAACTAAATGAACTTTATATGTAACTTGACTAGAATCTCGTGTAGATCATCTTGGTGCATCTTAACTTGTTGTTTAACAACCTGAACATAAGGTTTATTCAGATCTGGACCAACTTCGAAATATGCATATGAGGACTTACCGGAATTGTTATATGTTGTTCCCGGCCTCATTTAAACTTGCCTTGATGTGTTGCTCTTGTTTGCATCATCTCTTGCCATGAGTAGCTTCAGGTAGTCTTGTCATGCATCATGCTTGTTGTGCATCATGTCTTGTTCATGTGCGGTGTGTTTACTATGTTGTGTGTTTCTTATTGATAGTTCCCGTTTCGTTGCGTTCGTGAGGATTCGTTCGTCTACGCTTGGTTCAGCTTCATCCGTTCATCTTCTTCATGGACTCGTTCTTCTTCCTAGCGGGATTTCAGGCAAGATGACCGTTACCCTGGATCTCACTACTATCATTGCTATGCTAGTTGCTTCGTTCTATCGCTATGCTGCGTTACCTATCTGTTGCTCTTCAAGCCTCCCATATTGCCATGAACCTCTAACCTTGACACCTTTCCTATGCAAACCGTTGTTTGGCTATGTTACCGCTTTGCTCAGCCCTCTTATAGCGTTGCTAGTTGCAGGTGAAGTTGAAGATTGCTCCATGTTGGACAGGATTTTGGTTGGGATATCACAATATCTCTTATATTATTAATGCATCTATATACTTGATAAAGGGTGGAAGACTTGGCCTTTTGCCTGGTGTTTTATTCCACTCTTGCCGCCCTAGTTTCCGTCATACCGGTGTTATGTTCCCGAATTTTGCGTTCCTTACGCGGTCGGGTGATTTATGGGACCCCCTTGACAGTTCGCTTTGAATAAACCTCCTCCAGCAAGGCCCAACATTGGTTTTACCATTTGCCTCACCACCACCTACTTTTCCCTTGGGAGTCGCTCTCTCGAGGGTCATCTTTATTTCAGGCCCCCCGGGCTAGTGCTTGTCTAAGTGTTGGTCCGAACTAGAGCCCTTTGCAGCGCCCCCTCAAGGAAACTTGAGGTCTGGTTTTAGTTGTACGGATTGCTCATCCGGTGTTGCCTTGAGAACGAGATATGTGCAGCTCCTATCGGGATTGTCGGCGCATCGGGCGGTCTTGCTGGTCTTGTTTTACCATTGTTGAAATGTCTTGTAAACCGGGATTCCGAGTCTGATCGGGTCTTCCTGGGAGAAGGTATATCCTTCGTTGATCGCGAAAGCTTATCATGGGCTAAGTTGGGACACCCCTGCAGGGTATAATAGCCGTGCCTGCGGTTATAGGCAGATGGGAATTTGTTAATGTCCGGTTGTAGATAACTTGACACCAGATCCGAATTAAAACGCATCAACCGCGTGTGTAGCCGTGATGGTCTCTTTTCGGCGGAGTCTAGGAAGTGAACACGGTTTTTGGGTTATGTTTGACGTAAGTAGGAGTTCAGGATCACTTCTTGATCATTGCTAGCTTCACGACCGTTCCGCTTTCTCTCTTCTCGCTCTTATTTGCGTATGTTAGCCACCATATATGCTTAGTCGCTGCTGCAACCTCACCACTTTATCCCTTCCTTTCCTATTAAGCTTTGCTAGTCTTGATACCCATGGTAATGGGATTGCCAAGTCCTCGTGGCCCACAGATTACTACAACAACAGTTGCAGGTACAGATTATGCGATGATCATGACGCGAGAGCGATGTTTGCTTGTATTGAAGTTCTTCTTCTGCTTCTTCTTCGATCAGGGGATAGGTTCCAGGTCGGCAGCCTGGGCTAGCAGGGTGGATGTCGTTTGAGTTTCTGTTTGTGTTTCATCCGTAGTCGGATGATGCTCTTATGTATTGTGATGTTGTATTCATGTGGCATTGTATGCCTTTTGTATGTATCCCCATCTATTACGTAATGTTGATGTAATGATATCCACCTTGCAAAAGCGTTTCAATATGCGGGTCTATTCTTGGTGGGACTTTCGAGTTACTTTTGGATAGGGTCGCATATTGGGCGTGACAATATCACACCGATAAATTTGTTGAACCCAAATTTTTATTGAGGCCCAGGTGAAAAAATGGATCTCAAAGAGAATAAAAAGAGCACATACCTTGGTGCAGCAGCTGTTGCCCCGTACGAAGTGGAGATCAGCAGGTGAGCTTCTCCTCCGTGGACCTGTGTTGGCTTGAGTTCACGTCCGCCGTATCATCCTGGCCATCGCCCAAGCCGGCTCTACCATAGCCAACACAGGAGATTCCCGGCCCGTCTGGAGCCACGAACGATAGGCCAAGTTTACTGATTCCTGATGCACGTGGGCTGCTGGTTCTGTCTCGACGACAAAGCATGAGAGAGCAGTTGGTCTTGTATCATTAAACGACGTAGTACGATGTTTAGTTGTTTGCGTGCGCTCTTGGAGTTTTCTAGTCCAGGAATGTGTCACCGTCCTCTCCTTTCTCTCCATCGCCTGTGCTGGCCGGCCAGTTCCACGGGACGCACGTACGGTTCAGGGGCACGTATAGCGGCGTAGACACGTGTGGCGGAGAACGCAGCAGCGATGCGGGTGCATGCGTGTGTGTGTGCATGGCGCGAGCGGAGGTGGGATCATGGGAAGGAGAGGATGGGAATGAGTTGGCTATTACCTACACACGTTCTAACAGATGCGCCTTCCGCTGCAGTACACCCTCGGCCTCCCCGCCTAGCCCGCCTCCTCCTCCTCCCCATCGGCGGCGACGACCGTGGGAAGGAGGTGGCAAGCTGTAGTAGCGGCCGAGAGCGCGGGGGTTGGAGGTGCTGCGATTCAGAAATAGAAGGTGACGATCTATATCGCTGGCTGGCAGAGGCGCGACGACTAGGTTTGAGGCGCGAGCAGGGGAGGAGCAATCAGGCGGCGGCGTAAAACATCTCGAGGAACCTAGGCACGAGCAGGGGAGGAGGAATCGGGCGCATAAGACAGAGAGGAGGGCAGAGGATAGGAGCGGCTTGGGCTGGAAAGAGATAAAAACCAGTGGAAGGAGGTGGTGGGGGTGAGCGCCATGAACCGGGGTACAAGGCTATCAACTTTCCTTTAGGAGTAGAGATAAGGTGGAATGAGATCAGCCCCCTCACCCTGTCTTCGCTAAATTTTAAATGGACTGACCCATCTTAATGCACCACAGGGAAGCTCGGGGAAGTTTCCTAGGCCGGTTTGTGGGAGTTTCTCAAAGCTACCGTGTGGTTTCTTTTTCCTATTTTTGGTTTCTGGACTGGTTTTTGTGTGATTTTATTCTATTTTACAAATGCGTGAAACTTTTTTCAATTAAAAAATGTTAGTAATTCATGAACTTTTTAAGGAAATGTGAGCCTTTAAAAAAGCCGTGTAATTTTTTCAGATTGGTTAAATTTCTTTGAATCAGTGAACTTTTTCAAATGCATGAATTATTCTCAAATCCATGAACTCTTTTCAATTTTTATGAATTTGTGTTCAAAATCCGCGGCTTGGGCTAAACGACACGGTTTTCTTCTAGCAGGCCGTGTTCGAGCCGGATACGGGCAACCCTAGTTTAGCCGGAGGATATGTATATACTGGAGACCTTGCCGGATGCGGGCAACCCTAACATCAGCGTGAGAGGATTGAGGAACTCGAATAGACGCGGCGGAGGTAGATCCGGGAGATCTGCGAACTGCATAATCCTCTCCGATGGCGGCGGCAGCCCTAAGGTCTGCTACGATGAAGATGTGCCGTCGCGCCCTTGATCGACGGGCGTTTTTTACGGCGGCGGCCGTCAAGGAGGAACAGAGGCAGTTACTGCCAAGGTTTAGTCATGGCGGGGGCTTACTTCGCCGGTTAACCTCCTCCGAATCACCAAACCTTGCTAATAACAAGGTATGAACACTCGTTCCCAGGCCGTGTGTAACTAGCAACATCAGATCTAGTTTTTCCCATATCCCTTTTTTTCAATCTCGAATTAATGGGTTCCCCAAATTTGAGTATTTAACCAAAAACTACCACAATTCATGGAAACATGTCGAAAAACTACCATTTTACGATTTTGTGCCAAAAACTACCACTTTTGTCCTAATCTGTTGCTAGAAACTACCAAGTGTGGAAACTGCTCGCTTTGGCTCGTTTATGATTGTGTGGCCCACATGTCAGGACGAAAAAAGTCAGCACCGTTAACTTTGCCATCACCGTAGAAAGAGATCGAGACGGCGGCGGCCTTCACCGGAGGCGGAGAAGATGAAGTACTACGGCGGTGCAGCCGCATCTGGAGGAGACGGCGCGACCTGCAGGCAGCACTCCGGCGCGAGCAGGGCGGCGGGGAGGTCCGGGGGAGGCGGATTCGGGGCGGCCGCGTTGGAGCTCGTGGTCAAGCAACCGCGTCAGGAGGAGCATGGAGGTCGGTGATGGGGAAGCCGGCGGGCCGGAGGAGCAGCAGGGACGAGCCGGCGCCCGCGGGAGCAGCAGCAGCACTGCTGGGGCAGGCGGAGCCGGTCGTGCGCGGACTTGGCGAAGACGGAGGGCGGAGTTGGATGGAGGAGCGATGGGGCTGGAGCTGACGGGGAGCTGCAGGCCACAACGACCCACGGGGTCGGAGGCAAGCGGTACGCAGCGGCAGCAGTCCTCAGCGGCAGGAGGGTCAGGCGACGGGCGGAGCGGAGCTGTAGCGAGGCAGAGCAGCCCGCGGGGGCGGCGTCTGACCGGTGTACAGGCGGTCACGGGCGTTAACAACTGGCCATGAGCGTTTCGCCACGCTGGCACCTAAACAGTGGGGTCGGACAGTTAGATTCGGGTTTAACCCAGCCAATGGGAGCAGTTTTCACACTTGGTAGTTTTTAGCAACAGATTAGGACAAAAATGATAGTTTTTGGCACAAAATCGTAAAGTGGTAGTTTTTCGACATGTTTCCGTGAATTGTGGTAGTTTTTGGTTAAATACTCCTCAAATTTTGATGCTCGTGGAGTCGGCAAGACAGCATTATGGACCCAGGAATGTTTACATAATACTATCTGACAACCAATATACCAGCATCCCGCCCCTCGTATACTCTGTTTCAATATTTCTGGTTTTTTCTCCCGGTTTTACCCCTGTTTAACTGCTTATAAACCTTCTTAGCAACTGTACTATATCCATTATCGAAATTGTGTGTGTGTGTGTGTGTGTCACCATCTGAATTTCTTTGCAGCATGTAGGCAAAACCGGCCCTCCAAGCACCCCCCCAAGCGAGCCCTTGCCGCATGATTCGAATGAGTTAATCCGTAATCTACACCCTGACACGCTAGTGAGGGTCCCTGTATCATCAGATCCATGGTATGTACTAATAATTATATTACCTATGCACTGTGATGTTTCCTAATGATTTCTGTAGAAACGTTGTTAACTCTTCTCATTTGTAGGTCACTCGACAACCCCAGGTTTTCATACAATCTACTCAAACTAGGTGTCGGGATGATTGTGTTCTGCGCTGCAGGAATCTACTTCGAGAACAAGTTTTTATTCGGTGACTTTATGCCTGAAAGCAAGCAGCATCAGGAGAAGGATGATTAACTAAGTCTCTTAGTTTCCGTGAGCAATCATAACAATCATTATTATGATTGCTATGCCATCTAGCTTGTTTGTGTGTAAGTATTCATGCTCATGTATGGAATCTCCTCGTGTGTTGGGTCTCTGATTGGCGCTTTTGTCAACCTATATGCATAAATAAATATATCATTTAAAAAAATGCACAAATAAATATAAAAACATCACAAAAGTCTGACCCGTATGGAACCGGCTCCTCTGCCATCCGAAAAATGTAGAGTCACGGAAGGGTGATTTCTGAATATGGAGATCCGGACTAGACCCACCTTCTTGGGTGAAGTCTGAAAAAAACCTTAAACTCATACACCTCGGCGGAATTGAACCTGACCTTCCAATCCCCGAAATCTGCACCCTATATTCATCAATCCCGGTCAAGATCGACCACTAACCTATTTGGTGCACCAGGAAAAATTGATTCCAACCAGGATCAGAGGCTATTCTCACATCTATGTCCATTATCTTCATCCACTGACCAACCATGACAACGAGCCATGGCTGTGTGCAGGTCCTCGAGCTCGTAGCCTTGGTGCGCCCATAAAAACTCATGGTCCTCACGCGTTGTTTGGACGCAGAGGACGACGGCCTCGGACGTGTGGTACCCGCCGAGATCGCCACCGGCGAGGAGTATGAACGACATGTCCGGCTACGCCAGCCCGTAGTTTTCGAGTTGCGCCTCACCAGGCCCGTCGAGCGTCCTTTCGACGACTATGTACTGGTTGGCGGTTGCAAGTGCATGCCTTGAGTAGCAGAATCGATCAATTGATCTGTTTTAGGCACACGAATACATAACAACATGTGGCAGCAAGCTCTTGCATTGCATCGTTGACCCACCATCAGCTGGATGGACAGTGGATGCGTCCGCAGTGCATGATTGCGTGTGAAGACTCGCACACGAGAGACATCACTTTGTACGCCGTGCTTTGGCCGCCATTACCGAGCATCTCCGCGGACGCACGTAGCAGTTCGTCCCGGCGGTCCAGGTCCTCCAAAAAAATCAGCTTTCCTCTTCACTTTTCCTTATTCTCTATGAGTTATAGCGCACGCTTGCCTCCCTCCTCCCCAGCTTGGCCATTGCTCCTCCAGTAGCCAGTAACATTCTGTCGAACAGTTAGTGTGCATGCACTCCCCTGCAGTTCACCTCGCCTCCGGGCTTGCTCCTACCACCCCGGTGGATTCCCGGACTCTCATTCGCCTTACCGCGTCATTGGATGAGCTCCAATCACTCGCTCTCCCCCTATTTTCTCCTCCACTTCTCGCTCTAGGCCACTGCTCTACGCCAGTGCACGTCAAGCCGAACGCAAGCATGCCTCTCACCGTGCCCCATGGACTGCGCGAACGGCGACAAGACAAGCTCCCATGCGCCCATTCTCTTGCCCTTCCCATCGCTCCTCTGCCTAAACCTCAACCGCTCTGAACGAACACCACAGTTCTTGGCGAGAGAGAGAAATTACGGGAAGAAGATGGACATGACATGCGGACCCGTGAGGTCAGTGAGAGTAATGAATGATCCCGGCCGGGATCGTCATTTTCCTAGTGTGACAAACTAGTCCAGACAGACTTAGGGTTGAGATAGACCAGGATTAGTGAGTAGAGGGTGTCAATTTCAGGGATTTGAAGGTTGGGGTTTGATTCCGACGAGCCATATAAATTGAAGGTTTAAAACGGACTTCACTCCACCTTCTTTGTGCTGAATGATGTTCCGCATGTATATTTCTGTAACAAATCCACCCAGTGAGAGAATATGAGCTTCCTAGAGCTGGTTTGTTCTATGATTCAGGATCAGAAGTCAGAACTTTGCAAGTATGATAGCTGAATGCCTTACCACGGAATAAAAAACAAATACGAACACGCCTATCAAACAGTTGTTTCAATTAAAACAATGTGTGTCTACCCATATGTAATATGGTTTTTACTCCCTCCATCTGGAAATACTTGTCATTAAAATAAATAAAAGGGGATGCATCTAGATGTGTTTTAGTTGTATATACATCTCTTTTTATTCATTTTGATGACAAGTATTTTCGGACGGAGCATCTAATTTCTCCCCCCCTGATTTCAGGTGGGGGGTGGGGTAGATGCTTTGTGATTTACAAATGCCACGTGTCATCCATCAAGATGGGTCTCACCTGCTAAACCATGAGACCTGGTCTCATAGAATTTTTTTCCAGTATTTATGTAGCGAAAAACGACTTTCTCTTCCGCATCGTCCTTGGCAATCACCATCTATATCATGTTCCTGCAAGAATATCCATCCCTTTCTGTAAAATCATCACCCGTTAAATAGTTTGCCGTCTGATTTCTCAAAAGTAAAAAGTCTGCCGTCTGATTTCTCAAAATAAAAAAAGTCTGCCGTCTGACATCAAATTTATGAAATAGTTCTCAACATACTGTGAGAGATGATGGTGTAGTGTATTTAATCTTGTTTACAAAGTGCAAAGTGTAATGAAAATGGTTGTCTCTCCTCCTTCGACAACAGCAAACGGTAACACTTTAATTTGTGACCGCAAACCAATTGTGGCATATAGCCGAGCAAATCAAACTGAAACAAAGACATGAATAACCATCAGTTTCACACCTACTTTATGCTGATGATTCTCTAATCATGATGAGAGCGGATGCGTCGAACGCCACGTCACTCCGGAATGCACTTGGCATGTATTGTGCGAGTTCTGGCCAGTTGGTTAGTGATGCAAAATCCAGTATTTTTTCAGTCCAAATACTACTGTTGAGGTTAGGGAAGAAGTTTGTACACAACTAAATATTGTGGTTGAGGCAATGACGGATAAGTATCTTGGATTACCCTCTCATGTGGGGATTGAGCGTAGTGATTGTTTCCAACACTTGGTTGATAGAGTCTGGGCTCTAATTGATGGGTGGAATGCGAGGATGCTCTCTGCGGGAGGGAAGGAAGTTTTGTTAAAATCTGTTGCGCAGTCCATTCCAGTTTATGCTATGTCAATTTTCAGTTTGCCAAAGAACATCTGCAAGAGTATATGTGATGCAGTTGCTAGGTATTGGTGGGGAGGTTCACAGAGCCAAAAGAAATTGCATTAGAAAGCATGGTGAAAGATGTGTATTCCGAAGAAAGAAGGAGGGATGGGTTTCCGAGATTTACACTGTTTTAATCAAGCAATGTTGGCTAAGCAGTGTTGGATACTACTAACTGAACCAGAGTCTTTGTGTGCTCAGGTACTTCGTGCGAAATATTATCCGCATGGGGACCTTTTCAATGCGGTGCTTAAAAAAGGTGCCTCGTTCACATGGCTTAGTATCATCCGGATTAAAGACCCTAAAAAGAGGTGCTATTTGGAGACCAGGCAATGGGGCAAGTATTAATATTTGGTATGATCTTTGGATCCCTACTGCCCATGATAGGCGTGTGATGACACCATGTGTGCATTGCCTTCTTGAGGCGGTATAAGATCTTATTGATCCACATACGGGAGAGTGGGATGTACAATTGGTACATGACAATTTTTGGCCAATTGACGTTACAAGGATTATGCAAATTCCGCTTCCATCCCAAGAGCAAGCAGATTTCATAGCATGGCAATTATGCAAGTCTGGGAGATTTACTGTCCGTTCGGCTTATCATGCGGAATGGAAAGCAGAGTATCGGACTAGAGTGGGTATTGATACTGGTGTGGGAAGAAGTATGTCACATCCAGTATGGAAATTACTTTGGGATTTGAGTATCCCCCCAAAGTACATATTTTTATTTGGAGAGCTCTACACGGAATTGTGCTCTGTTACTGCAATTTAGCGAACAGACACATTAAAACCTCAGTGACTTGTCCGGTGTGCAAGGTAGATCCTGAAGACCTTAAGGACATGTTATTTATCTATTGTAGAGATAGAGAGGTATGGGAGGAACTCGGCCTAGGTGCGAATGTGGCCGCAATTGCTGAGCAGCATAGGTCCTATTCATTGATACTTGATGAGATAATATGCTCCAGTTTACCTGGTGGTGTCTCGTTCCAGGGAGAAAATGCAATGGAATTGGCTATGGTTGCGTGTTGGTATATCTGGTGGGAACGATGTCAAGTGTCCCATGATAAAGAGATTGGTACGCCAGCACGATCGTCTCTATAGATTAGGGGTATCGTTGCTAACTGGGTAGCAGAAAAGAAGCTAGTTCCTCCACGACAGACTAGATGGTCTAGACCAGCATCAGGCTGTATAAAGCTTAATGTTGATGCTTCATATCATGTTGACTCAGGTGCAGTGGCAAGTGGTTCTATTTTACGAGATCCGAAGGGAGATTTTGTTGTAGCGGCAATGGAATATAAACCGAATGCAATGGACGCTCTAATGATGGAGGCGTTTGCGCTACTATTGGGACTACGACTTGCTGAGGAGATGGGCATTTTTTCTTTGTCCATTGAGAGTGATTCTATGGAGATTGTTCAAGCTATCCAGAATCCGGATGACTACTGGGCGTCAGGTGCGGTAATTACTAACGATTGTCGAAGGTTGATGAGTTCTTTCGGCAAGGCGACAATAAATCATTGTGTGCGTGATGTAAACGAGTGTGCTCATACTATTGCTCATTTTAGTTTCATGGGTGGAGTCAAGGGTGTGGCTTGATAAACCTCCTGATTTCCTGATTCCACTTATTGTAAAGGATATGATTATGAATTAAATAAAGTTGTAGAAGTTAAAAAAAGACATGAATAACTTCTCCCTTTTTATTGTGATAGTCATTATGATGACGTAGGTAGTGTGGTATTGTACTAAGAACATTCAGTCATTATACCAATTTTATACTAAATATCTACAACCATAAAATGTTTAAGCAAGTCTTTATCAAGTCAAATGAAATTCATTTGAAATAGTGGTAAAAAGATGGGGGATGCTACACGTCGATCATCAGATCTTCTTAAAAGATCCATTGTCCCACGTGTCGCCGGATCTAACACAATCTAAGCGGTTGAAATGTCTTCCTTTGCAACAGAGATCTTGTTGCAGAAACTCCAACAGAGCTTGTGTTGCGGGATTTTATTTGCAACATAGGTCGTGTTGTAGAATTTTTATTTGCAGCAGAGGATGTATTGCAGATTTTTTTCTGTCTTCACTTTATTTTGCGACATCGGCGATGTTGTGGAAGAGCTTTTCAAATAAATAATGTTGCAGAAAATTTTGCAACAGTGGTAGTGCTGCAATTTTTTTGTGAAAGATGAACTAAACAAGATGAGAGGCCGAGGAGAAGAAGGGAGACAAGCGGGAGCTCGCCGGAGGGCAAGAGGAAGGGAAAGGGAGAGGAAGGAGGCTGGCGCATCCCGGGAGAGAGACAGACAGATCAGGTCGAGCGTGTAGCTGCTCTCCCTAGATCGGATCAGAGGAAGAGGGAGTCACAATAAGGTGGACGAGTGGCTGGGGTTCACGGGTGCGCTCATCTCCTAAGAGCAACTCTAGCAGACCCCGCATCCCGCCCTGATCCAAAAAATAACCGCCAAAATGCGGGTCAGGGATGGAAAACCTGCCCGACCAGAACCCACATCTCGCCCCGGCCCGCATAAAAATTTGGGGGGCGCGACAAAATCTCGGCCCCGACCCGCGTATTCGCGGGTTTCCCCCTCGCCGCTGCGGTGCCCTGCATATAAGTGGAAGCGGTTGGTGGGGGGACATTTCAACCCACCATTTCCCCCACCAACCACCTTCCCTCTCCCCCTCGCGCCGCCGCCACCCCGCCGCCCAAGATTCTGGAGACAACAGTCGGCAGGAGCTCACCGAAAGGCCGCCGCACGCTTGAGGCCTCCCCTCTCTCCCCCCTGCACCGGCGGGCCACCGGATTTGTGGATCTGCGGACCTTCATCGCGCGGCGGCCGGATTTGGCTTTCCCAGCCACCAGTGGCTGCGCCAAGCGATGGAGTGGTCCGGGAGCATCTCCCGCAGCCTAGGAAAGGGTGCATCACCGCATGCAGGGACGGGTTCGCCCTCCCGGCGCCACCGACGATTTGCGGCCATGGATCCGTCCGGCCGCCCGCCGGGCTCGGTGCTCGCGCAACAGCTTTGTGGGTCGCCGTTGCTGCTCATATAGTGCGACGACTGCATGTAGATAGTGCTGTGTCTTACTTCGGCCACGCCAAAGCACCCCGGATGGGTGTTCTTCAAATGTGAAAATGACGGGGTATGTGCACTTGCGGTAGCTCGTTTTGATAGCTCATTCTTTTGGTTCAATTGCCGATCCTCATTCCAAACATGGTCATTCTTTTGTGTAGGAAGATGGATGCTCATTTTGGTTTTGGGAAGGCCAATACATTGATTTATTGATAGAAAGAAAGTTAATAGATGTTGATGCACTCCTTAGTAGAATAGAAAACAATGATGCGGCTGCATGTGCAACTAGAGTGGAAGCAACGTCTAGTTCTTCCGAACCAAAGATGAAGAATGAAGAATGCAAGATCAAGAATCCGCAGATCAACAATGAGTGCATTGAGAAGATTTTGCTTCAACTAGTGGGAGCAGTTATGGAAGTTGGAAATCTTCTAAAATGCATACTTGTTGTTCTTGTTTTCTTTGGTCTTGCTATTCTAGCAAAGATTTGGTGATGTTTTATGTATCCAATGTTACTGAAAAAGCAAAGAAATGCATTATGCTGGATCAAATCAAAGTGCCGGGAGGAGCTGCGCCAGATCAGACCCCGCAAAGCTGACCCGTAAAAAGCATATTCGCGGAATATGCTTTTTTACGAGTCGGCTTTGCAGGGTCTGCATCCGCGGCCATGCGCGCCGGCCCAGAAAGGCATTTTTCTGCGAACTACAAACACGTTTTGCGGGCCGAACGGATGCGGGGTCTGCTAGAGTTGCTCTAACGCCCACTCGTGCCGCTGGATCGACTGGACTGGGTCGTTCTCCTCTGGCCCTGATCGAGTGTCCCTCTGCCGCTGTTCTCCGCCGCCAGGTGCTACCCATCGCGGCCCGTCAACGATCTCCGCCACCCTCATCGCCCGTCGCCGATCTCCCCCGTCCTCACACCCTTGCCGGCCCAGCGTCGCCGCCAGCCGCCGCCCTCGCCAGATCCTGCTACCCTGCTATATACCGGTCTCTGCCTGCTGTTGGTTGTCCCCTCGTCTGGCTATTGTCTGGGGGCCTACGCTAGCTGGCTAGGAGCCTCTGATCCTCGCGCGTGAGCGCTTCGGCTAGTTGCCTGTTGATCGTTAAAAAAAAGTCACAATGTCTACAGCGTTGGGCTATGCTGCAGTTCCTCGCTGTTTGATGATCTTTGATGGTACCAACTACATTGAGTTTGTTGGCTTCATGTGCATTCATATATGTGGCTTTCGTCTCTGGGGCGTTCTTTCTGGCGATGTCCCTTGTCCACTATGTCCGGTTCCTCCTGGGGCTCCTACCCCACTAACACCACCGGTTCTTGCTGCTGATGCTGATCAGGCGGTGAAGGATGCATTAAGCTTGCCGACGACCCTGTCGTTAGTGCTTATGATGAGCAGGTTTTGACTTATGAGGAGGCTCTTCCCACTTATCATGAGGCTCTATCTGCTTATACCCAGTGGCTTGATGATGATTCTCGAGCCACTGTTGTTCTCAGTGCTAGTGTTCTGCCTTAGTTTGCCTCTGAGTTTTTGGGCCTTCCTACTGTATTTCAGATGTGGACCCATCTTCGCCAGTGCTATCAACCCTCTGGTGATGCCTCATACTTGTCTGTGGTCTGTCAGGAGCATGCTCTCCAGCAGGGTGACTCCACTATTGATGATTTCTATGCACAGAGTTCTGCTATCTGGAGTTAGCTTGATTCTCTTTGCACCGCTGGTTGTCGTACTTGCCATGCTGCCAGGCTGTGCGAGCCGATTTGGAGTTTCATCGTGTCTACGAGTTCTTATCTCGGCTTTGTAAGTAGTTTGAGCCCCGACGCACTAAGTTGTTTGCTCGTGGCCTTATTTCTCTCATGGAGGCGCTTTCTAAGATTCATGCTGAGGAGACTCGCCTACGTGTTTCTGGTTTACTTGAGGTTCCATCTGTCCTTGCTACACGAGCTTTAGTGCTCCGCCGCTCTCACTCACTCCTACTGGGGCTTAGGAATACCAAAAACAATTTTCACCGTCTAAATAAAATATTTAGAACAAAGTGAACATTTTTCTGGCCTAAAAATGCAATTTTGAAAAATGCACATTTTTCTAATTCAAACAAAATAGCAATAAAATCCAAATAAAATCATTTATTTGATTTTAACATTTTTCCTCCAATATTTCTTTTATTTTGGAGAAGTCATTTTATCTCCTCTCTTTTATTTTAATATTGGAAATATTTTGGAGAGAAATGATTAAAACCAAAATGATCCTCTTTTCAAATTTGAAAAAAAATCAAATATGAAAATGAATGAAATCCCCAACTCTCTCCGTGGGTCCTTGAGTTGCTTAGAATTTCCAGGATCAAACCAAAATGCAATTAAAATATGATATGCATAAATGACCTATGTATAACATTCCAAATTGAAAATTTGGGATGTTACAAACCTACCCCCCTTAAGATGAATCTCGCCCTCGAGATTCGGGTTGGTTAGAAAATAGGTGTGGGTGGTCCTTCCGTAGGTCTTCCTCTCGTTCCCAGGTGGCTTCATCCTCCGTATGGTGGTTCCACTGAACTTTGCAAAACTTGATAACCTTGCTGTGTGTGACTCGACTAGCAAACTCGAGAATCTTCACTGGTTTCTCCTCGTAGGTCAAATCACTATCTAGCTGAATTGCTTCTAGTGGCACTGTATCTCTCGAGGGAATATCGGCCATCTCTGCGTGGCACTTCTTCAACTGGGAAACGTGAAACACACCGTGAACTCCTGACAATCCTTCTGGCAATTCCAGCTTGTAAGCAACTTCTCCCATACATTCCAAAACTTTGTATGGTCCCACAAAACGTGGTGCTAGCTTTCCCTTAACTCCTCGAAGTGGGGACACACGAAGGTATACTCTGTCTCCGACTTCATAAACTGCCTCCTTGCATTTAGATTCCTCACAACTCTTCTGCCTGGACTGGGCTACCTTGAGTCTATCGCGAATCAGTTTAACCTTCTCTCCAGACTCCTTAATCAAATCTGGTCCAAACAACTGACAATCTCCAACTTCATCCCACAATAACGGTGTCCTGCACCTCCTTCCGTACAGTGCTTCGAAAGGGGCCATCTTCAAACTAGCTTGATAACTGTTGTTATAAGAGAATTCTGCATACGGAAAATTGTCGTCCCAACTAGATCCATAATCTAGCGCACAGGCTCTCAACATGTCCTCCAGAATCTGATTGACTCTTTCGGCCTGTCCATCTGTCTATGGATGAAAGGATGTACTGAACTCTAGCCTAGTACCCAAAGTCTCATGCAACTAATTCCAGAACTTTGAGGTAAACTTGGTTCCTCTATCTGATACAATGGTCCTCGGAACTCCATGCAGACATACGATCCTGGTCATGTATATCTTTGCCAACTTCGCACTTGTATAAGTGGTCTTCACTGGGATGAAATGAGCTACTTTCGTCAATTGATCGACTACAAGCCATATAGAGTCATAACCTGAACGAGTCTTGGGCAATCCAGTGATAAAATCCATGTCAAGCTTGTCCCACTTCCATTCGGGTATCGGCAATGGCTGTAGCAGTCCTGCTGGCTTCTGATGCTCTGCCTTAACTCTCTGACATACATTACATACTGCTACATACTCGGCAATATCCTTCTTCATTCCTGTCCACCAGAAACTTTCCTTCAAATCCAGGTACATCTTAGTGTTTCCTGGGTGAATCGAATATTGTGAATCATGGCCCTCCTGCAGAATCAACTTCCTGATCTTGGTGTCATTAGGCACATATACGCGATCCTCAAACAATAAAGTATCATGCTCATCCTCACGAAATCCTTTAGCCTTTCCTTTACTCATCCTTTCCTTTATCTCCCTAATCTCCTTGTCAGTCTTCTGGGCTTCTCTGATCTTACCCATCAAAGTGGACTGAATTTCCAATGCTGCTACATAACCTCTCAGAACTATTTCCAAACATAGCTTGCGAAGATCCTCTGCTAACTCCTTGGGTAATCCTCTGGTCATGAGCGTGTTAAGATAACTCTTGCGACTCAACACATCGGCTACTACATTAGCCTTTCCGGGATGATAATGCAATTTCATATCATAATCCTTAATGAGCTCGAACCATCTCCTCTGCCTGAGGTTCAACTCTTCTATGTGAAGATATATTTCAAACTCTTATGATCCGTGTAACCTCACAATGGTTTCCGATGAGAAAATGTCTCCATGTCTTCAACACATGCACTACGGCTACTAACTCCAAATCAAGAGTAGCATAATTTAACTCATGAGGTTTAAGCTGTCATGAGGCATATGAAACAACTCTTCCCTCCTGCATAAGCACTGCTCCAAGTCCCCAACGTGAAGCATTGCAATACACTTGATAATCCTTTCGTTGATCTGGAAGAATCAGCACTGGGGCTGTAACCAAACGTTTCTTCAATTCCTGAAAACTGGCTTCACACTCCTCAGTCTATTTGTACTTTGTGTCTTTCTTCAACAACTCTGTCATGGGTTTTGCAATCCTGGAGAAATTCTCTATGAACCTCCGATAATATCCTGCGTGTCCAAGAAAACTCCCGATCTCTCCAACTGATGTGGGTGCCACCCATTTAGTCATAGAAACAACCTTGGTGGGGTCTACTGCTATTCCTTCTCCGGATATTACATGTCCGAGAAATCCAACTTCCTTCAACCAAAACTCACATTTGCTGAACTTGGCATCCAACTGGTGTTCTCTGAGCTTTCTCTAGAACCAAATGCAAATGTTCCTTATGCTCCTCTTCATTCTTCGAGTAGACCAATATATCATCAATGAACACCATGACGAACTTATCCAAAAACTCCATAAATACCTTGTTCATCATGTTCATGAAATAGGCAGGCGCGTTAGTCAGACCAAATGACATAACGGTATACTCGTATAGCCCGTACCTTGTGGTAAAAGATGTCTTAGGTTTATCCTGCTCTCGAATCTTCAGCTGGTGTGAAATGATCTACATGACGACTAGAGGGGGGGGGGTGAATAGGCATTTTAAAACTTTTAAGGATTTGGCTTTATCCTAATGTGGAATTAAACTAACGAATACTTTTCATGCACAAATCCTAAATATGCTAGGCTCAACTAAGTGCACCAACAACCTATGCTAAACAAGATAGGCACTAAAGGAAACTAGAAAGCACAAACTATATCACAAGATAAGGAAATGTAGGAACTACTAAGAAATTCAACTAGCACAAGATATATCAATATGAGCAAATATGAATTGCCGAAAGTAAAGGGTGTGGGTATGAGATAACCACAAGTAAGTCGGAGACGCGGATTTATCCCGAAGTACACACTCGTGAGAGTGCTAATCTCCGTTAGAGTGGTGCTGAAGCCAAAGCTCCGGGGCGTCACCAAGTGACTCACTATATTCTCCCTTACGAGTCACCCCCAACGGATGAGCCTCGGTTCACTCGGGGTTGGTCTTGAAGGCGACCACCACACCTTTACAAACTTCTCTGGAGCACACCACAACCACAGAAGCTTCCGGAGGAACTTGACCACCTAGGACACTTCAACACCCTTCCCCGGAGCACACCACAAAAGGAAGCTTCCGGGGGAACCTCGGCCACATAGGCCTCTCCACAATCTTCTCAATGTATCACCAAACCGTCTAGGAGGCGAAGCCTCCAAGACTAATAAACTCACGGGATCTCACTCGAACAAATCGATGCGAGGAGATCAAACCAAAGCAACAAATGCAATGCAAGGTCAAGTAACAAATGCTCAACTCACTCTCTCAATCTCACAAGATGCAACTCAAGAAAGTAGGGGATTGAAGAGAGGGGATGCAATTGAGGAAATCAACAAATGACACCAAGATCCATCCACAAATCCCCCTTCACTTAGAGGGGAGATAGGGTTTGGGAGAGGTGGTATGATGCTCAACATGATGTTTAGAAACTGTATGAACAACGCCCAAACCGGTGGGGAGGAAGGGCTCTTTTATAGCCAACTTCAAAAACTAGCCGTTGGGGCTCCAACGGACACTTCCTGGGCACCACGTGGCCATAGGGGTTTAGACCCTGTGCCCACGGGGTCCTGTGCACATGGTACAAGCCCGTGTGCATGGGGCCCTGTGCCAATGGCGGTCAAAAACCCCGTGCACACGGGGTACCCAGGACAGCCTGTAGCAGCCCACTAAAACATGCATAACTTTGGCATACGAACTCCGAATTCGATGATCTTGGGCTCGTTTTGAAGCTATGGAAAAGCCCAAGGTCCTCACATAGAGAACCACCCAAGGTCAACAAGAAATAATTATGCAAGTAATGCAAAGGTTTGTGCTTTCTACATGCAACGTTATCAAGCTACTTGCCCGAGAGTCCCTCTTGATAGTACGGCTATCAAACCTACTATCCGGTCTTCCACCAAGCACTATGAGACCGGAAAAACTAGGAAAACCTAGTTAAGTTATACCTTTTCCTTGCATGTTCAACTTGAGCTTGGTGATGACTCCAATGCTTGTCTCAAGTTGGAATCCCTTTCTTGTCCACAACCACTTGGTGAAGACGCTCGAATTGCTTCCTCATATTGCAATGAGGGAAGCCTTAACTTAATCCCATATTCACATGAGCATTATCATGATGTGGACCGCAAGCTTTAAAGCATATAACCTCCCGCTTCTTATCTTGCACTTGGACTCCTTGAACCCGATGACCATCACCACTTGATGTCATCCGCACATAGGCTACTTGAGATCTTTCCTTTTGATGCAAGCCCATGAGAAACACCTAACCCACATAGACATAACAAACACATAGCATGGGTTAGGGAAGAAATCACAATTCACAATTACTTACCATACCACTAGATCACTTGATCCCACGTGGTACAATGTTTGCGCTTTGAGAGTTGACCATCTAGATATAATCTTCGAGCTTCATCTTGGTCAACCAACATCTTTACTCCAAGCTCCATCTTGGTTTCTTGAAAGCCACAATGAACTCTTCATTTCCCTTCATTGCTTCAAGACAATATCACCAAAGACTCTTTCATGACCATACCAAGTTCCACTATGAATATCATCTTGGTCACCACTTGCCCTTCTAAAAACTCCATCACAATCTCTTGAGAGGCATAATGAATTCTTCACTCTAGTTGCTTGATTCAAGACTTGATCAACCTAAACCCAACACATGAGCTCACAATGATCTTGTCTTGAAACCATAACTTGAATTCTTCTCTTTGATTATGCTCTCAAGCCCTTGATCCTTAAAAGCCCAAATATGTCCGTCTTTGAGATCCTCCAATGAACTCCACCATGAATATTATTAGATTAGGCATAGAAATCAATCTTGGTGTATTCAATAGAAGTACTCAAAGACTAACTTGAAACCTCACTGGATATGGGATCTCGAGAGCCAACACCTAGGCCTCGTGATCACGGGGTATCCAGAGAGTTGACACTCGACCCCGTGCGCACGGTACAAGCCCATGTGCCTGGGGTATCCACAGAAGGATACCATGAGGACTTCTTTAGATGCTTTGATGGCAGACTTCACAAAACAACCCAATGCACTTCAAGCATCACTATGGAACATGTCTTCATATAAGATTTAATGCACTTGATGCTCCATAGGAATTGTCACTTAACTCCAAAGCATAGAGAAAATATATCGTCATATATATGGACTTCATCCTTGATTCCATCCAATATCCTTGAGGCACTATCTTCATATATATGGACTTCATCCTTGATTCCATCCAATATCCTTGAGGCACCATCTATGGACAAAACTCCAAAGCATAGAGCAAATATATCTTCATATATATGGACTTCATCCTTGATTCCATCCAATATCCTTGAGGCACTATCTTCATATATATGGACTTCATCCTTGATTCAATCCAATATCCTTGAGGCACCATCTATGGACAAAACCTTCAAATATATCTCATTGAGAAACATTAATTACCAAAACCACACTTAGGGGCCACACGCCCTTTCAATCTCCCCCATTTTGGTAATTGATGACAATCTCAACAAGAGGGTTTATATAATTAATTTAAAACAAGTATGCAATCTATCCGAGAATAAATTGTATACTTGAGGTGGTTTTGATAGCCTCAAATATCACAAAGATAGTTGCTGATATCAAAACCGGTTGTACTAGCATCGAAATACTACACAAGAATTTGATGCTAGTAGAACCACAATATATAGAGCAAACTCCCCCACAATATATGCATGTGAAAGAACTCGGTGAAGTTTTCTCTATATACACATCCATGCAACAAGCAAGCACAACAAATGTAGATATGCATGAATGACAAGAACCAACCCACTTCTCCTAAACCCTGTAAACTTCTCCCCCATTGGCAACAAGTGCCAAAATGGAAGAAAAATCTAGACATCCAATATAGTATGAGTTCCTCCTTAATTTGCGCATGTCTCATATTGTGAGTGGAATCAAGTGCACATATCCAGTCACGAACAAACGAAGAAATTCACACTATGATGAGGATCCATAGAATGCACCAAAAAGATTTGTCATGAGAATCAAACATCCAAAGGATCCAAAGAACATATTTTGGACAAGGGATAATGGAGATATCCAATATGATAATCATGCTAAGCATGGGTCCAAAATATATCCAAAAACCCATGAGTGCAAAGTTATAAGAAATACATACAAGCACTCACTCAACAAGTACTAATCATGTCATGATGCAGCACACACAATGTTGACTCTGACTTAAATAAATGCATGAAGTAAGTACTTGTTACCGAGAGAGAAAGCATTGGTTCAAGGGGCCCTTGATCTAGTACGCGAACATGAGGGACTTGATCTTGTTCTTGGATAGGTACATGATCTCCCATAGCATCTTGCTCTTGTGTTGGGGGTGATGACTTTCCTTGTGGTCGATCCACAAGAGGGGCTCATACTCCTTCTTCTACATGGGCAAGGGGTGTTTCTTGTGGAAGAATATGACCAATCCCCATTGTACTTGTAGCTTGGGAAGGAGCCTCATCACCTACAACACTTGAAACAAATTGCTCCGCATGGAAGCCGTTATTCTCATCACACTCCACATTCACCATTTCCTCAATACACCCCGTGGATTTATTGAGAATATAGTAAGTGTAGGAGTTTGATGCATATCCAATAAAAAGACCCAAATTTTGTATAACCGGGTTTACATGGTGAGAATTAAACACTTACAACCCGACCGGATTTTCGTTTATCTTCTCTCTCAAATCAAAGAATCAACCAAGCTTGGCTCTAATAATTTTCCATGGTGTCTCCACCTTCCTCATGAATAAGCCAAGCATCCAATGCTTCTCCAACGTACCTAAAACACATTAAGGTACAATTTGGTCCCCAAACTTATTGGGTCCGAAGTAGTTAGTCCAACCACAATACATAGGGCAAACTCCATATTAAATATGTGCAAAAGGATATGAACTTGAAGTTCATGCACACTTTTAATCATTAATGATTTGATGGAGTTTACCCTATATAGAGGGTCAAGTAGAGCAATCAGGGCATGAAAAAGTATATAAATAAATATGCATGCACATGCCTACCAAGATCCAAAGAGATACAATTTGGACAAAGGAACACTTAAATGAAGAATACTCCAAAAATAACATAAAGCATTCAAGTTGTCCAAATTATATCAAAGAGACAAATCCACACAGGACCGCATGAAAAGTACAACATATGAACTAAGCAAAAACCAAAGAGCATATAGGATATACATTACACACATGCTCAAAGGCTTATCTCACTCAAGTAGAAAATAGATAGTACAAGTAGTGAGATAAGGCAAGTTGAAGCACAAGCCGAGAAGAAGATGATCATAAAATTCTACCACGGGAAAAAATACCAATTGGTATTTGGAATTAACACTCGGTGGTTGAATCCGAAGAAGCACAAGATCATAATCAACAACCACCCCATGCGCACGGGGGTCAAAATACCCGTGCGCACGGGGTATCCAGAATTTTTCTGGTGCAACTTTCTGGGTACCACGACAAGCACACAACAGAGGAAAATAACCACCTACAAGAGATAATTAATCGATACTCTGAGAATCTGAATTTCAAATGAGCTTGACATACCACATAGTGACTAGATAATATTGAGTGTCAATACTATGTGGTATTTCTCATATTCACATTTTGGGTTTGTGATGCGCACAAAACATAACACTCCCACATAATGTGGCAATCCACTAATATCTAGCAAGAGCCAAACAACATACAAATAAGGCTCAAGACAACAAGCAGCACTATATGATGTGCAATGCAACCTACACATGCTAGATAACACAAATCAAGCATACTAGGAAGCACAACATATAAATGCACATGCTAGATATAAAACCTAAGCATGCAAGGGGTGAGTAACTTTCAATGTAAGAAATAAAAATACAAGTTACAGCAAGGAGGAACATTGGATAGATAATATGAAGATAATCCACATGACTTGGTTCGAACAAATGAATGGTGAATATTCTTTTCTTCATGAACTAGCCAAATCTCCAATGTCCTCCACACACCTATTGATCAAGGTTGAGCTTGATGGTCCCCAACCAAGTTGGGTCCTAAGAAGTTAGTCACAATAGGCTTGGCAACCCAAATGGCCTTTTCCATTTCCAAACCACTTTGGGCGCCAACAAATTCGGCAAACAAATTGCTAACAACATCCTTCCTAAGCGAATAATGATCATTGACTAGAGGAGGCTTAGGCATGTTACCGTTGGGACAAGATGAAGATATGTGTCCCTTCTCACAACAAATATAGCAACATGTGCTCCCCCTTCTCTTCTTCTTTACTTTCTCAACATGGGGAGCATTTCCTTGGTTCATTATTGGTAGTAGCCTTTCTTCAGCTTGAGGTTGACCTTGAGATTGAACTTGAGGTTGACCTTGAGATTGAACTTGAGGCCGCTTCCCTTGTCGCTTCACATTTGAAGCCTTCTTCTTCAATGGACAAGATCTCACATGGTGTCCAACATTCTTGCACTTGAAGCATGTGATGTTGGCCGGATTCTTGACTTGGTCTTGTCCCTTATTCCTTTTCTTGGACTTCTTGTTGTTGGAGATGAAACCAAGTCCACCCTTGTCATGAGGGGATTTTTGACCACTCAAGTTATTGTTGAGAGGGGAATTTTCTTCATGACACATTTCAAAGTATTTCTTCAAATTAGTGACTTGAGCCTTGAGCTCTTTGTTTTCCTCTACAAGGTTAGTATCAAAAAAAGTACCAGAGGAAGTAGAAACTTCATTACTAGAGCAACAAGGCAAGGAGAGCAATTCATCACAAGAATTGGCTATAGTATGTCTAGATGAATTACTAGGACTAGCACATGTCAATAAATCATTTTGAGTAAATATAGTGCTAATGTCCACATAAGGCTCACGAGATGTTACCTTAGTCACAATAGCCTCATGAGCTAACTTTAGCCTTCCATGGGAGATTAGAAGGTCATCATGAGAGCTCGAGAGCTTTTCATGACTTTCTTCTAATTTCCCATAATTGCTAGTTAGCAAAACAAGTTGAGCCCTTAGCTGAACATTCTCCTTCAAGATAGATGCTTCACAAGGAGTAGAGTTAGTAGCACAAGCATCATTGACAATATGAGAGGAGGTAGAAGAAACTAGAGACTTCACATGAGTAGCTTGAAGTTCCTCATAAGACTTAGAGAGTTTGGTGAGCTCTACTTTGACATTCTTGTAGACAAGGTCAAGTTGCTCAGAATCCTCTTTAAGTTGATCTTGAGCAACTTCAATCTCTTCTTTAGAAGATTCTAAGTCTCTAAGAGTTTCTAGAGCACCAAGAAGGTTAGTATCAAGTTTTTCATTTTGTTCTTGCTCTTCGTGAAGTAAATCATTAGACTTTACAAAATGAGTAATAAGATCTTTAAATATCTCATAAGTGTTCTTATTTACCCCACAAAGAGAATTACCAATTTCATATATTTCTTGACTCATATCCCTATCACATTCATCATCACTCTCATCATTATCATTACTCTGAGTAGATAATACCTCGGTAGTACCTCTTGCCATGAGGCACATGTGAACATCGGAGGTTGATGATGATTCTTTTGGAGAGGGAGATTCTTCATCATCAAGAGTAGGATATTCGTGTCCATCCTCTTGACACTCATAGCATTTCCTCTCCAACGTGGTGATGTCCTTCTTTGCTCCTCTAGCAATTTCCTCAATAATGGTGTGTGCACTATTTTCTCTTGTTTCCTCTACATGGTTAGTCAAACAACAACTAGAGGAAATATAAGCATAGAGATAATGGAAACAAGGAGTATCAAGCATATCATCACAAAAGGTATTCAAGGAATCTCCAAATGATATGCATGGACTATCAACACAAGAATTTAAGTCATTTTTGCTAGATATGCTCAAGTCCATGGAATCTACAACACTAGCATGTATACATGAAAGATAATCAATGTTTAGCACAACATCATCATCATCACAAATAATATTTCCACTCACCATGTCATTACCTTGGGACATTCCATATGATGGCGAGGTGAAAGAAGTAGAAATGTCCAAGCACATGGATGAAGAAGCAATATGGTGTTCTTCATTATTTGAAGATGTGGAGAACTCCTCAATTGACTCCTCCGACATATGATGAATATCAATAAGATTGGACCCACCATATATTTCTTCAAGTTTGGTCCACATATCATGAGCCATCACACAAGTCATGAATGACTCAAACACTTCGAGGGATATAGACCGGATTATGGCATTCTTAGCACCATACCCACAAAGCATATCATCATTTTCCTCATTAGTTGTAAAAAGTTCATCCTTCCACGGATAAGCCCCTACAAGAACAATTCACACAAAATTTGGACCCATGGTCTGGAAATGACAAAGCATGCAAATTTTCCACAAGTGATAGTTTGTCCCACGAAAACAAAAGGTGTCATCATGCACTATACCACTAGTCGACATCTTTACTCTCTAGGCGGTGAAGCCTACCAAGGAGAGACCGAAGCTCTGGTACTAATTGAAATGATCTAGATGACGACTAGAGGGGGGGGTGAATATGCGTTTTAAAACTAGTGTTCTTTGAGCTTCTCCAGAACCAAACGCAAATGTTCCTTATGCTCCTCTTCATTCTTCGAGTAGACCAATATATCATCAATGAACACCACGACGAACTTATCCAAAAACTCCAAAAATACCTTGTTCATCATGTTCATGAAATAGGCAGGCACGTTGGTCAGACCAAATGACATAACAGTATACTCGTATAGCCCGTACCTTGTGGTAAAATCTGTCTTAGGTTTATCCTGCTCTCGAATCTTCAGCTGGTGTGAAATGATCTACATGACGACTAGAGGGGGGGGGGTGAATAGGCATTTTAAAACTTTTACAGATTTGGCCTAATGCGGAATTAAACTAATGGATACTTTTCATGCACAAATCCTAAATATGCTAGGCTCAACTAAGTGCACCAACAACCTATGCTAAGCAAGATAGGCACTAAAGGAAACTAGCAAGCACAAAATATATCACAAGATAAGGAAATGTAGGAACTACTAAGCAATTCAACTAGCACAAGATATATCAATATGAGCAAGTATGAATTGCGGAAAGTAAAGGGTGTGGGTATGAGATAACCACAAGTGAGTCGGAGACGCGGATTTATCGAAAAGTTCACACTCGTGAGAGTGATAATCTCCGTTAGAGCGGTGCCGAAGCCAAAGCTCTGGGGCGTCACCAAGTGACTCACCATATTCTCCCTTCCAAGTCACCCCCAACGAATGAGCCTTGGTTCACTCGGGGTTGGTCTTGAAGGCGACCACCACACCTTTACAAACTTCTCTGGAGCACACCACAACCACGGAATCTTCCGGAGGAACTTGACCACCTAGGCCACTTCAACACCCTTCCCCGGAGCACACCACAAAAGGAAGCTTCCGGGGGAACCTTGGCCAGATAGGACTCTTCACAATCTTCTCAATGTATCACCAAACTGTCTAGGAGGCGAAGCCTCCAAGAGTAATAAACTCACGGGCTCTCACTCGAACAAATCGATGCGGGGAGCTCAAACAAAGCAATAAATGCAATGCAAGGTCAAGCAAAAAATGCTCAACTCACTCTCTCAATCTCACAAGATGCAACTCAAGAAAGTAGGGGACTAAAGAGAGGGGATGCAAATGAGGAAATCAACAAATGACTCCAAGATCCATCCACAAATCCCCATTCACTTAGAGGGGAGATAGGGGTTTGAGAGAGGTGGTATGATTCTCAAAATGATGTTTAGAAACTGTATGAAGAACCCCCAAACCGTGGGGAGGAAGGGCTCTTTTATAGCCAACTTCCAAAACTAGCCGTTGGGGATCCAACAGACAGTTCTTGGACACCCCGTGCCCACAGGGTCCCGTGCGCACGGTACAAGCCCATGTGCATGGGGCCCCGTGCCCACGGGGGTGAAAAACCCCGTGCACATGGGGTACCCAGGACAGCCTGCAGCAGCCCACTAAGACATGCATAACTTTGGCATACGAACTCCGAATTCGATGATCTTGGGCTCGTTTTGAAGCTATGGAAAAGCCCAAGGTCCTCACATAGAGAACCACCCAAGATCAACAAGAAATAATTATGCAAGTAATACAAAGGTTTGAGCTCTCTACATGCAACGTGATCAAGCTTCTTGCCCGAGAGCCCCTCTTGATAGTACGGCTATCAAACCTAGTATCTGGTCTTCCACCAAGCACTATGAGACCGGCAAAGCTAGGAAAACCTAGCTATGTTATACCTTTGCCTTGCATATTAAACCTGAGCTTGGTGATGACTCCAATGCTTGTCTCAAGTTGGAATCCCTCTCTTGTCCACAACCACTTGGTGAAGATGCTCAAATTGCTTTCTCATATTGTAATGAGGGAAGCCTTAACTTATGCCCATCTTCACATGAGAATTATCATGATGTGGACCGCAAGCTTCAAAGCATATAACCTCTAGCATCTTATCTCGCACTTGGACTCCTCGAACCCGATGACCATCACGATTGATGTCATCCACAAATAGGCTACTTGAGATATTTCCTTTTGATGGAAGCCCATGAGAAACACCTATTCCCACATAGACATAACAAACACATAACATGGGTTAGGTAACAAAGAACAATTCACAATTACTTACCATACCACTAGATCACTTGATCCCACGTCGTACAATGTTTGCGCTTTGAGAGTTGACCATCTAGATATAATCTTCGAGCTTCATCTTGGTAAACCAACACCTTTACTCCAAGCTCCATCTTGGTTTCTTGAAAGCCACAATGAACTCTTCATTTCCCTTCATTGCTTCAAGACAATATCACCAAAGACTCTTTCATGACCATATCAAGTTCCACTATGAATATCATCTTGGTCACCACTTGCCCTTCTAAAAACTCCATCACAATCTCTTGAGAGGCATAATGAATTCTTCACTCTAGTTGCTTTCTTCAAGACTTGATCAACCTAAACCCAACACATGAGCTCCAATATATCATCACCACTTGCTTTCTTGTCTTGAAACCATAACTTGAATTCTTCTCTTTGATTATTCTCTCAAGCCCTTGATCCTTAAAAGCCCAAATATGTCAATCTTTGAGATCCTCCAATGAACTCCACCATGAACCTAATTAGATTAGGCATAGAAATCAATCTTGATGGATTCAATAGAAGTACTCGAAGAACAACTTGAAACCTCACTGCATATGGGATCTTGAGAGCCAAAACCTAGGCCTCGTGATCACGGGGTATCCGGAGAGTTGACACTCGACCCCGTGCGCACGGTACAAGCCCTTGTGCATGGGGTATCCAGAGAAGGATACCATGAGGACTTCTTTAGATGCTTTGATGGCAGACTTTACAAAACAACCCAATGCACTTCAAGCATCACTATGGGACATATCTTCATATAAGATTCAATGCACTTGATGCTCCATAGGAATTGTCACTTAACTCCAAAGCATAGAGCAAATATATCTTCATATATATGGACTTCATCCTTGATTCCATCCAATATCCTTGAGGCACTATCTTAATATATATGGACTTCATCCTTGATTCCATCCAATATCCTTGAGGCACCATCTATGGACAAAATTCCAAAGCATAGAGCAAATATATCTTCATATATATGGACTTCATCCTTGATTCCATCCAATATCCTTGATGCACTATCTTCATATATATGGGCTTCATCCTTGATTCCATCCAATATCCTTGAGGCACCATCTATGGACAAAACCTTCAAATATATCTCATTGAGAAACATTAGTGCACAGAGATTTTCATTTAATTACCAAAACCACACTTAGGGGCTACATGCCCTTTCATGGTGGTATCCATATCGCAGATCAACCTTGGAAAATACTTTAGCTCCTTGCAACTGGTCGAACAAATCATTGATCATTGACAGCGGGTACTTGTTCTTGATCATCACTTCATTCAACGCACGATAATCAGCAACCATCCTTAATGATCCATCCTTCTTCTCCACTAGAAGTACTGGGGCTCCCCAAGGTGACGAACTTGGTTGAATGTAACCTTTATCCAATAACTCCTTAATCTACTTCTTAATTTCCTCCAAATCCTTCGCGGACATCCGATACGGTCTCTTAGATATTGGCCCGGTGCGTGGCAAAAGCTCAATCAAAAACTCAATGCTCTATCCGGTGGCATGCCTGGTAACTCCTCCGGAAATACATCGGGGTAATCCTTCACCACTGGTACTTCCTCCCGTACAACTCCTGATAAGGAATTTACTTGAGTCCTCTTTGGCACATGCTGGGATACATACTTCATCCTTCTTCCTTCTGGGATCATGAGCATAATTGACTTACTGGCGCAATCAATGTTTGCTCCATACATCGATAACCAATCATACCCAATATCACATCCAATCCTTGCGACTCCAGAATTATCAGATCTGAGGGGAATACATGCCTACCTATGGTCAATGGCATCTGAAAACATCCTTGGCTTGCCATATGCTCCACTCCTGGCAAGCTTACTGACATAGGTGTCCTAAGAACTTTGGTGGGCAACTTATACTTATCCACAAATCCCCTTGATATGTATGAATGAGATGCACTAGTATAAAAAAGAACGATTGCAGTAAATGACTTAACCAAAAACTTACCTATAACTGCATCTGGCTGCTCTTCAACCTCCTCCACGCTAACGTGGTTCACTTGTCCCCTGTTGAAAGGGTTGGGCTTCTTCCCAGAGCTTCCATTGCCATTTCCATTCTTTGCTTCAGAACACTCGATGGCGTAGTGTCCATTCTTTCCGCACTTGAAACAAGTAATGTGACTTAGATCCTTCTTGGTGGGTGTTGCTAGGTTGGAACGGTTCTGGTTGCTGCTTCCTCCATTCCCATTCCCATTCTTGGGGCCACGATGGTTATGCGAACTTCCTCCATTGGCATTATGGCCTCCATGGTTATGGTGAATGTGTCCTCCCGAGCTCGGGGTAAAACGAGGTCTCTGCTGAGCTCCTGAATTGTACTTCCCTTGTCCATACTTCCTCTTGCGGCTCTCTATCTGTTGGTGCTTCCCTTCAATCATAAGAGCTCTATCTACCAACTCCTGGTAGTTGTTGAATGTTTCCACCATCAACTGCATGCTCAGCTCATCATTCAGTCCTTCCAGAAACTTCTCCTGCTTAGCAACATCTGTAGTTACGTCATCAGGGGCATAGCATGCTAACTTACTAAACTCATCCACATACTGGCCCACTGTGCGTCCTCCTTGGCGCAAGTTGCAAAACCCGCGCTTCTTCATGTTCATAGCTCCTGCTAAAACATGGGCAGTGCAGAAAGCCTACTGGAACTGATCCCATGTAATAGTGTCAATGGGGTACGTGGCTGTGAAATTCTCCCACCATGATGCTTCGGGTCCATCAAGCTGATGTGCGGCAAAATGCACTCTCTCTGCATCTGTGCATCCTGCAGTGGTTATCTCCCTTCCAATCTTGCGGAGCCAATCATCTGCAACAATCGGCTTGGTGCTACTAGAAAACACTGGCAGATTCAGCCTTAGGAAACGGGCTAAGTGATCAACAGGTGGTGGTGGTGGTGGGTTGTTGTTGCCTTGCTTCTGATTCTAAACTAGTAGCTACATCAAGGTATTCTGCTGCTGGATCAACTGAGTGAGCTCCGGTGGGAAAGCAAATCCATTGTCACGTCTCGGAGGCATCTGATGGGTTTAGAAAAGATGAGAAAATGGAATAGAATGAGGTCTAAAGGGAAAACACTACCCATATGCTCATGAGACAAATACAATCATATCACACCAATCAATTCGAACAAGGGCATACAATTGATCTAACTATCATTACAAAAGTGCTCGAACTATTCTATATACATGGGGGAATACTACTAATAATATGGTGGTTGACTAGAAGTTTTCATCAGTGGAAGACTCCATGATATCTGTTCCAGCTTCATCAATGTAGTCATCATTGCTATCGTCGGGGTCAGAATTGGTGTCGTCGATGATGATGTAGTCCTCTGAATGAATGTCCTTGGAATGGTCGTCATCTCCTCCTGGCGCGGGGTCTCCCATGAATACTCCTAGCTTCCTTGTCAGGTCGTCATTCTTCTCCACTAGTATTGTCATTTCCTCCTCATATCCGTCGCGTGCAGACTTGAGTTCCTCCTCTAGCTCTGTAACCTTGGTCATCGCCTTCTTCAGATCTATCATGCTTGCGCACATCTAGTTCTCCTGGCGACGAATGTGCTAGTTTAACTCCTAGATGAAAGCTGCAATAGACCTATCCCTCCTGGTACTGATCATCTCCCATTGCTCATCTGGGTGCCCACATATCTAGTAGATGATGTCCTTAAGATCCTTGTGATAAACTTCTCCAATGCGTCCCATGGCGATGTGGGCTGCCATGCTCTTTCCTAGACTCCAGGTTGGTGCATCAAAGGAAAACTCTATGGGGTCAGTAACTGGCACAAATGTCCTTCCTGGAACTTGAACTCGAATCATCCAACGCTCCTCTTCTGGTAAAGTAGTGATGTAGGTCCCGGTGAAGCTTGGTATTCCGATGTTCAGGTACCTGGTAACTTCCTTCAAGTGTCGTCCAAAAGGAGTGTCTTCATCCGGTTGTGTAAACTTGTTCCTTGAGTCCGCCATCCTATAGAGTGGAAAAGGGAGAGGATTCAGAAATGAGTAGAGAAGAGTGACCTATGGTTTAACTTAATGGTTGTGTCCTATAGTCAACGTGTGCTCTGATACCATCTTATAGCGACCAGACCTCAAACAGTCTAGTCTCTGTGCATCAGTGTCATCCCTGGATCGGTAATGCTGACACACACAGTATTTGAGGATTTATAATAGAGTCTCAATCACACAATTATTACATCGAGTGTCTCAAAAGAGAACTTATTACAATAATATGGCTTAAGGCCATCTAAATAAGATAACAACGGAAGGCTTGGAAGATAAAGTGAGTCCATCAACTCCAACGACATATCTGAGTGAACGACAACGACCTATCGCACCTTACTCATCGTCTGAAAAGTCTGCAACATGATATGTTGCAGCCCGAAATGGGTCATCACATGGAATATGTTGACAATGTAACACAAAAGAGCAATGAAGAGAATAAATGCTATCACTACATGCATATATGGCTGGTGGAAAGCTCTATGGTTAATGTTTTGCATAAAGCCATTTTTTCCCTACAACAAAGGAATACATTTTATTTAACTATCATGGTGGTTGTTAAACATTGAGAAGGTTCCTCCAACTCTATCCCAATTAAGCATGTATCAATTAGCCCAACAAATTAATTTAGAGTGATGAGATCAACATGATAATTTAAGAACCAGATACTCAAGATGTCCATAACCGGGGACAAGGCTAATCATGATTAGTTTGTACACTCTGCAGAGGTTTGCGCACTTTTCCCACAAGACTCAATCTCCTCCGTTAGATTTCTCGCACTACATGGTGTTTGTGAAATGGATGACCAAGACACAGTCTTTCAGAAACATTAACTCTTTACTCTGGATGGACAGTAACACCTACTTTCCCCTACATCGGCTAGCCCACCACTGAAAGAGGTCATGCAACCTACTCAACTATGCTAGAGCCCATAATAGTTTGTGGCTGCACACGGAAGTTTCTAGCATGCATAATCTTATGATCCCTTTGAGCCTGGGTGGCGAACCAAAGTATGATCACACGGGTACTCCGGGATATCCTAGGACAACACTAGATTCTCTAGGTGCCCGCAATCAATCCACCCAGATGTGTGTTTAAGTAGCCACCTTAAGTTAACCATTAATTAACAACTCTCACATCTGTCATGGACACACTTACCCAATCCACGTCTACGAGCATAGCATAGCAATCCTGAGCATAACGTAGAAGTAACTCCCAAAGGTTTTGATAATAAAAGGGCAATAGGTTCTACCTCATCATCTACTTCTCGAACCCACATGTTATTCAGATCCTAACCATGCAATGTTTGAGGATTGTGAGTAATGCATAAAAACTGGGTAATAAAGGGATATGATCAAAGTGTTACTTACCTTGCTGACGATCTGCAAAACCTAGAGACTCGTAGTAGCACGCTTTGTACTCCGGGAATTCTATGGCAAACAAAACAATAGCATACATAAGCACTCAAGCAAAGAAGCATGGGTAAAACTCAAATAAGAAGATCGAAACAGAAAGTTCAACTGAAGAGCTTTGATTTATAAAAAGAATCAACTCAAACAGAGCAACAAAACTCAAGATATGAACGAAACAAGATTTGTTTAGTAATCTGGACTAAAGTCAAATTTTACAGTATCAAAATCATGTTCAAGTTAGTTAAACAGAAAGACGGCTTCGAGACGAAGATTTAGGTGCTGGTTTCATCTAATTTGGATAAGCAAGCAAAAAGTTATACTAGATTGAAGATGAGGGCAGAAATCGCGATAAAAAATAATTGCAGATAAAACCCTAGAAAATAAAACGAGACGAACACACTAACGAACGAACGTTCGCTATCTGAACCTAACCGGCAAACAACGTTCGTTAAAACAAACGAACGGACGAATGTCCGCTAAATAAATAAACTGATGAAAAACCGAACCGATCTATTAAAAAACAGATCTTGGGTCTTAAAAAAACCGGGACGTTTTTTTACCTAAACCGAAAAAAAACAGGCGGCGAATCCGCGAGGTCCGGCGCGGCTCCGGTGGCTTTCCGGCGAGGCGGGGCAGCTGCGCGGGCGGCGG
>NC_041391.1:201137343-201171053 GCF_002162155.2 Triticum dicoccoides | reverse complement strand
CGGGGAGGTATTTAAAGGGGGGGGGGGAGGTGGCAGCGGGGTCCGACTTGTGGAGGGGGTCGGCAGGGTCGAGCAGGGCTCGGACTCCCTCCGAGTCCGGCGGCGGTACGCGGGTGAGCGGGGGAAGGCGGCGGCGAAGTTGGGCCGGCTGGGCCCTTGACCCAATGCGGTCCAGGAAGATTTTTTTTAAATAATTCCACCAAAACAGAAAAATCCTAATAAAATAAAAAATTCTATAAAATGCCCAAAACAATTTTTGCTGTCTAAATAAAATATTTAGACAAAGTGAACATTTTTTGGCCTAAAAATGCAATTTTGAAAAATGTATATTTTTCTAATTCAAATAAAATAGCAATAAAATCCAAATAAAATCATTTATTTGATTCTAACATTTTTCCTCCAATATTTCTTTTATTTTGGAGAAGTCATTTTATCCCCTCTCTTTTATTTTAATATTGGAAATATTTTTGGAGAGAAATGATTAAAACCAAAATGATCCTCTTTTCAAATTTGAGAAAAATTCAAATATGAAAGTGAATGAAATCCCCAACTCTCTCCGTGGGTCCTTGAGTTGCTTAGAATTTCCAGGATCAAACCAAAATGCAACTAAAATATGATATGCATATGATGACCTATGTATAACATTCCAAATTGAAAATTTGGGATGTTACACAAGGCATTGTGGCCAGGAAGTAGTGGTAAACGAGGACGAGACTGCGCACACACATCTGGGCAATGACGACCTTGGGACGAGACCCGACACGAGCGCGGGTGTACTCGAGGTCGAACCCGACCACCTTATACTTCTCCTCAGCAAGCAACAACTCCATGATGTGGATGGAGTGCTCCACCCAGACCGGGTTGTTGGTGTACACCACCGAGAGCTCCTTGAACCTACTGTGGGTGTCCACCACGTTATGCATGGTGAACTACTACTAGTCGTCGGCAGCCGCTCGGATCGTCATTGGAGTCGAGCAGGATACCCTCTAAGAATTTGTCGTGGTGGGTGTGCTTCTTGCAATAGTAGTGTGTGATTGAAAGATTAAAGAGATACAAGGGTTAAATGGCCACTATAATAAATGGGGGCCGACCATCCTGTAATCATCACGTCTTGTCACCGCATTCATAGCGGAGGATTCCAGTGCTTGCTTGTGAACCCCACACACATTTCGTTTGACCATGCGTGGGCTCGAAGAGGTACCAAATGTATCATTGGTGAGCCTTTTCCCATGCAACCGCGCAGTTTACCGCCCAAGCTTCTCGACCGGCTAGTTTGGCCATGCGTCGGCTAGAAGAGGGGCAAACTGTGGGTGTTTACTGGCAAAAAGCTTTGTAAAAACAAAGTGTATAGAATGACTTCGATCATAAGTTTACCCGTGGGTGATGAGGTCAAAGTTACACAAAAGGGTGATGATGGACACTTGAGTGCAGTAATTAATTCTATGCTCTACAAGGCACACAGTTGAAGAAACCAACTGTGTGCAATAATGTCGAAGATCGCAGTCGAGTTAGCTATACAGATAGTGTGCTATGAGACCAACAAGGGAAACACATTCAAGAATGGTTAATAAAATCTAAGTCCATTGCATATTAAGGTCAAAATAGTGCTACCAATATACGAGTCTCATATGATGCTATTTCAATGATTGTACCACAAAATCCCCAAATATTACAAGGTTCAAATTCCAGAGTTATATGGCTCAAATTCGAAGATTACAAAGTTCAAACTAATATTAGAAATGAAATTCAGCTCATTCAGCTACAAACTTCATGTCATCGTTCTTGGATGTTTTACAAACATTTATAGTCATTTTATATCATTTTGTGGTACTAAATTATTGACATAGTGCCCAGTGCTAGTTGCTGTTTTTGGATGTTTTTTACATCACAGGAAATCAATACCAAACGGAGTCCAAACGCAGCGAAACTTTTTGAGGATTTTTGGACCAGAAGACATCCAGTGGGCTGGAGAAGCACCTAGGGGGTGCCCCGAGGGGGGCACAACCCACCAGGGCGTGCCTGGAGGCCCAGGTGCACCCATGTGGGTTGTGCCCACCTCGGTGGCCTCCTGCACCGCCTTTTTGCTCTATAAATACCCCAATATTCCAGAAACCCTACTGGAGTCGACGAATATCAATTCCAGCCACCGCAAGTTCCAGAAACACCAGATGCAATCTAGACACCATCACGGAGGGGTTCGTCATGCCCATTGGTGCCTCTCCGATGATGCGTGAGTAGTTCTTTGTAGAACTACGAGTCCGTAGTTAGTAGCTAGATGGCTTCCTCTCTCTCTTTTGATTCTCAATACAATGGTCTCTTGGAGATCCATATGATGTAACTCTCTTTGCGGTGTGTTTGTTGGGATTCGATGAACTTTGAGTTTATGATCACATCTAGCTTTTTATCCATGAAATTTATTTGAGTCTTCTTTGATCTCTTATATGCATGATTGCTTATAGCCTCATATTTGGGTTTTGTTTGGCCAACTTGATCTATTTATCTTACAATGGGAAGAGGTGCTTTGTAATGGGTTCGATCTTACGGTGCTTGATCCCAGTGACAGAAAGGGAACCGACATGTATGTATCGTTGCTATTAAGGATAACAAGATGGGGTCTATTTCTACATAAATAGATCTTGTCTACATAATGTCATCATTCTTATTGCATTACTCCATTTCTCCATGAACTCAATACACTAGATGCATGCTGGATAGCGGCCGATGTGTGGAGTAATAGTAGTAGATGTAGGCAGGAGTCGGTCTACTAATCTTAGAAGTGATGCCTATATAATGATCATTGCCTGGATATCGTCATGATTATTTGAAGTTCTATAAATTGCCCAACAGTAATTTGTTCACCCACCGTTTGCTATTTTTCTCGAGAGAAGCCACTAGTGAAATCTACGGCCCCGGGTCTCTTCTTTATTATATTTGCCTTTGCGATCTATTTTTATTTGCTTTTATTTTCAGATCTATTAAACCAAAAATACAAAAATACTTTGCTGCACTTTATTTTATTTGCGATCTATTTATCCAATCTAATACAACTTTCTCCCGTCCACGTGCCAATTTCTGGCGCCGTTACCTGAAAGGGATTGAAAACCCCTTTAACACGCCGGGTTACGAGTATTTTTTATTTCTGTGCATGTGCTATTTATGTAGTGTTGCTTGGTTCTCCTATTGGTTTGATAACCTTAGTCTCATCACTTAGAGAAATACCTATCATTGTTGTGCTGCATCATCCCTTCCTCTTTGGGGAAATACCGACGTAGTTCTAGCAAACATCAGGGATGCCACCGCCGGGAAATGACAATTGTCTGTGCCCCATATTTTATTGGGAGGAGCGTGATGATGACTATCAACATATCATTGGGGAGGTTGTTGATGAAGTCTACGCCTGTTGGATTCACGTACGATTCTCGCTCGACCTGCCTCCGCTTGTTGGCAGCCTCGTTCTCCACCTCCGGTGTCTCATCGTCAATGGTGCTTTCTGATAGAAGTGGGAGTACATGGAATATTTAGTTAAAACAGGACAAAAGAAAAGTGTATTGGTAAGTACTCCCTCTGTAAACTAATATAAGGGCATTTAGATCACTAAAGATCTAAACGCTCTTATATTAGTTTACGGCGGGAGTAGAAATTAGTGGGTAGGAATAGAGTAAGAAAATGGAATAACAATTTGTTGCTTAAATACTACACAATTCCTTTGATATTGCTGGGTAAGTCAACATGCACATACTTGAAAGAACACTCACTTCAAACAAAGTCTAGACGGATGATATCGTCGGGGAAGTTAGCATATATCTCATGACCAGGCTCTTTTATGTGCAGTACAATTTTAGTGCGAGCTTTCAGTACATAAAACTTAGAAATTTCTGGCCAAAGGCCCGTGGAAAAATAGAAGTGACCACATCATCAAGTCTTGCAGAAGCAACGATTGTAAATCCATGGTTTGTGTTCAGTATGACATCCCTGTAGTCTTGATTTATGTAAAGGGAAAGATTGTGTACTACATATGATGTTGCTAGCAAGGGACACGCTGCAGAAAATGGTAGGATTGTTAAAGAATATGGTAACATGAAAATATGGGTGAAATTGAAAGAACTGTACAACAGTTGAAATTAAAGGACAAAAATCTGTCAGGACCCCGACTCGATGTCACATCGATCTAGCTCGTAACACCTCATATCACTTTGCGGCCTCACGCACGGTATACCCACGGGTGTCGCCTTACCTTTGCCCGGGACCGTTTGCGCCTTTTGGCTCACGTATATGATAGTGTCGCTAGCATCCATATGATAAGGAGCCCGGGCTGACATGACTAGTCGTAAACCCAAAGTGGCACAGACTTACAGGGACAGGCATCCATGACCCAGCTTCGAACGTGTCGGTCATCAGCAAGTGGGTCCGGGCTGTAGCACTGGGCTAGCAGGACTCCGGTAAACCGGGCTGTAGCGGGCTAACAGGACTCCGGTACTCAATGCGTGACATTTCCCCGAAGGGACAGACACCGGAACGAAGAAGGACACATGCCGGCTAGCCTAAGTGTTCCAGAGCAGTAGCAAGCTACCATGGCTCAGCGGTAACACTAGGAGACATTTCCCAGTAAGAGAGGCTACTAAAGATAAACAACTAGATAGTCAGATCCCACACATACCAAGCATTTCAATCATACACACAATATGCCCGATATGTGCAAATACAACAAGGCATCACAACATGACTCTATGACACAAGCACTTTATTTAAGGCTCAGAGAGCCATACATAACATACACAAAGGTACGGGTCACACGACCCAGCATTCAAGTCATACAAACCAGCAGCGGAAGTAACTTGTCTGAGTACAGACAACTAGTAAAATAAAAGAGGCTTGGAAAGCCTAGCTATACTAAGTGGTCCTTCACAAGCTCAGGATCACCACCTGGGCCTTTAGCCTACTCATTGATGTCAACGTCTACGTAGAACCCATCAGAAGGGGTTGCAGCGTCTTCTGTAAAAATGTAAATTATAGCAACATGAGTACAAAGGTACTCAGCAAGACTTACATCAGATCCTACATACATGCATATTATCAAGAAGGGTTGGTGGAGTTGTTGCAGCAAGCCAGCTTTGACTCTTGGCTAGGCTAACCTACGAGACTCCAATTGAAACGGTTTTGCGTACACGAGTCCACTACTCACCACTTCAATACACTACCGAGGATCCACCTCCGTCTCCCTACGGAAGAGCCATCCTCGGCACTCACACTTATCTTGAGGCTTTTAGCAGTTTCCATTTACTTGTCTATGAACTGTATAGGCAACCAAGTAGTCCTTTACCGCAGACGCGGCTATTCGAATAGATCATGATAACCCTGCAGGGGTGTACTTCTTCATACATGTTTCCACCACTTAGCGTCTGCACACGACATGTGCTCGGCAGACTTCAAGCGAAAGCCGACGTGGGTGTAGACCACGACCTACCTAAACACTTAAGCCTCTAGTCCAGGTTTATCGCCTATCCAGGTTCCATCCGCAGGGAGTCCGGCCGAGGTTTCCCATACGGCCCCGAACGATGTGAACAGGGTTCCCGAGATACCTAACGGGTATTCGGTACACCGTGCCACGTACCTACCGCATCACAGCCCACCCCTACGGTCAGCGCTGTCCACGGCCTCCAGTAGGCTACAAACACCAGAAACTACTTGCAACTCCTGGACAGAGAGCTAGGGTGAATAAGAAGTCGAGCGGGGTCATATTTCAGGGCCCAATGCATGGTAGTAGCTGTATCTTAAATCACACATACAGATCTTAGTGGTTAAGGTCGGCTTCAATGAAACAACCCACCATGTACTCCTACATGGCCTCTCATCGATACCTTTACCAAATCGTGTTCACCACACCACTCTCATTACCGACATAATCATTTCACTCTAGCCCATCACCCAGATGAACCAGACCTGACACGACTCTATGCATAGCAGGCATAGCAAGGTAGGAACAACACATACATATGGCTCAATCAACTCCTACACATGCTAGTGGGTTTCATCTAGTTACTGTGGCAATGACAGGTCATGCAGAGGAAGTGGGTTCAACTACCGTAGCACACAGCAGTTTGAAACGCGTTGTCTTAATGCAGTAAAAGAGAGCAGGAGCGAGAACATGGGATTGTATCGATATGATCAATGGTTGGTTGCTTGCCTGATGGTTCGATGCACTAATACGGTTCTTTGTTAGGGTAATCACGATACTCCTCGGAGGCAGATCCTGCCGCAAGAACACCGATACACAACCATCACCAAACAATGTGCAACAATATGATGCATGCATGAAACATAGCAATATGAGTGTGTTGGGCTAATGCAACTAAGACCAGAAGGGTTTGAACCAATTTGAATCAAAGATTCAAATTTCAAACTCAAATATGGCCTTTTAAAGTGCTTTTCCTTGTTCTGCATTAAACATCAGGTTAACTTGTTTAATCATGCATGAAAATAGTACAGATGGATAGATTGGATTTTTCTGATCATTTTTCATATATAATTTGTCTGATTTGGAGTTACAGAATAAAAGTTATGAATTTTTGAAGTTTAAATTATATTCTGGAATTTCCTATATTAGAATAATTCCAGAAAATCAATTATTGCGTCAGCCTGACGTCAGTGTGACGTCAGCAGGTCAACGGAACACGCCCGGGTCAAACCTGACAGTGGGTCCCGCATGTCAGGGTGATTAAATTAATTAAAGTTTAAATAAAACTAAACCTGTTTAATTAACAGGGCTGGGCCCCACCTGTCATTGACTCAGGGGAGTCAACCAGGGCCCACCCGTGGTCAAACCCGGGTCGGCTGCACCGGCGTTTAGCCGCCGGCGAGCCCAACGCGGCGGCGGAAGTGGTTTTGGCCGTTTCGGCCACCAAATGGGTCGCGGAGACCACCGGAGTGGAGCTGGGGACGAGCCGCAGCTCTTGGTGGAGTCCGTTGGGGTCGGGGTGGCCGGAGTTGGCGCCGGCGACGACTTTGGCGGCCACCGGGGTTCGGCCGACAACGAACTTGACGCTAGAGGGGTCGGTGAGGCTCGGGGAGTGGCTAGCTAGGTGCTAAGTGACACGGTGAGTATGATGGACACCAGTTTGTGGTCGGAGGGTCACCGGGAGCACGTCGGCGACGAGCTCCACGGTGGTGGGTGCGGTTGAGCTCCGGGAGGTTGCTACACGGCTCGGGAGCAAGAACGGAAGGGAGAGGAAGATGGCTAAGCTCACAGTGAGTGCGACGAAGCCCTTGGCGTGGCCGGAGATGGACCGGAGCGACGACGACGTTGAAGGGGATCTCCGGCGACGGCGGTTCGGGCGAGGTCGTTGCGGTGGACTCGGGCGTTGCGAGCGCTCGGGGCTCGGCTTGCTCGATGGAGTGGATAGCGGCGGAGCTCCTGGACACGGTGAGAGGACGCACGGGCGGCGGGGAGCACGGCTACGACGAAGGCACGGCGATGGTGGCGTCGGCCATGGCGGGGGAGCGCTAGGGGGAGGAGCTGGAGAGGAGAGGGGGTGTCTGGGGGGTTCGGGGGAGCGAGGGAGGCCGGTCCACGACGTCACCGGGCGCGGGGAGCGGCGAGGCGGCGAGCAGGTGCGTGGCGCGCGCTGCGGTCACCGTCGGGCACCTGCCTGCCTGCCTGGCCGGCAAGCAGCTCGCTGGAGCGCTGGGCTGGGCCGGCAGGTGGGCTGGGAGCAGGCGCCAGGTAAGCTTTTCCATTTCTTTCTGTTTTCTGTTTTTTAATACTTCTGCAACTTTGTTGAATTAAATAAAATACTTAGGCAACTCCTAAAATCACCAAACTACTCCTGGTCCATAGTTGGATTATTTCCAACATGAAACATTTTAGTTTGGAGATATTTGAGCATTTAAATATTTTATATAATTTTAAATGCCCAAATTCAAATATTTATGATTTAATTCAAAAACCCTAAGATGGCCTAGGAAAATGTGCATCACTTTTGGCAAAGGTTCTGAACCAAGACAAAAATGATGGGCATTTTAGAAGGGCATTTCAGGTTCATTGAAAAAGTTTTTTAGTAAACCCTAATTGGATTTAGAGGGGACTGGGGGTTCTGTCATCCCCATTTCAGGTTTTTGATGAAAGAGTAAACATGATGCAACACTCTAATGCATGACTAGCTAGGGTGTGACAACTCACCCCCACTCAAAAGAATCTCGTCCCGAGATTTGGGTTCCTCCGGAAAGAAGGCGGGATACTCAAGTCGAAGACGATCCTCCCTTTCCCAAGTTGCTTCATCCTCAGAATGGTGCGACCATTGAACTTTGAGAAACTTGATATTATGACGTCGAGTGGTACGCTCGGCCTGATCGAGGATACGAATGGGGTACTCTCGATATGTAAGATTATCTTGGAGATCAAGCGTTTCGTGGTCCACCCCACGGATAGGATCCGAGAAGCAACGCCTGAGTTGAGAAACGTGGAAGACATCGTGGACTCTGGAGAGGTGCGGAGGTAGTTCCAACTGGTAGGCAACTTCTCCTCGTTTGGCGAGAATGCGAAAAGGTCCAATGTAACGAGGAGCCAATTTGCCTTTGATACCGAAACGATGGGTTCCCTTCAGAGGGGTAACCCGAAGGTAAGCCTTCTCGTCAATCTCGAAAGTCATAGCCTTATGTTTTCGGTCATATTGACTCTTCTGACGGGATTGGGCTGTTTTCAACTTTTCACGAACGATGCGAACTTGCTCTTCTGCTTCCTAAATCATATCCGGGCCAAAGAATTGTCTTTCCCCGGTCTCTGACCAGTTAAGGGGTGTTCGACACCGTCGTCCATAGAGAACTTCAAAAGGGGCTTTACCCAGGCTAGATTGATAGCTGTTGTTGTAAGCGAATTCGGCAAATGGAAGGCACTTCTCCCAATCCATTTCGAATGAGATAACAGAGGCTCGAAGCATGTCTTCTAGGATCTGGTTGACGCGTTCTACTTGACCACTCGATTGGGGGTGAAAAGCGGTGCTAAAGGAGAGACGGGTTCCCATAGCATTTTGGAAACTTTCCCAAAATCGAGAGGTGAAAATACTTCCTCAATCCGAGTTAATTTCCAAGGGAACACCATGGAGAGACACTATTCGGGAGATGTATAAGTCTGCCAGCTGACTAGCGGTTATACTCTCACGAACAGGTAAGAAATGGGCCACTTTGGAAAGACGGTCGACAACGACAAAGATAGCATTATTCCCTCTCTTGGTCCTGGGAAAACTGGTAATGAAATCCATACCAATTTTATCCCATTTCCACTCAGTAATAGCTAGGGGTTGAAGTGTGCCAGCAGGCCGTTGATGCTCTGCTTTTACACGACGACAGACGTCGCAATTAGCAATATACTGGGCAATTTCTCTCTTCATCCTAGTCCACCAGAATCTCTGGCGTAGGTCCTGATACATCTTAGTACTACCGGGATGAATGGTGAGAGGAGATTCATGAGCCTCCTTAAGGATCAACTGTCGTAGATGCTGGTTCTTCGGAACCACTAAACGGTTCCCAAAGTACACAACACCATGATCATTTGTGGAGAAACAACTAACACCTCCGCTAGCAATGTTCTCCTTGATTTTAGATATTCCCCTATTTCGCTTTTGGGCAGCGATGATTTGATCCGTAAGGGTAGGTTTCGCTACCAAGGTGGAAAGAAATCCTTGAGGAACAATGTGAAGGTTAAGCTTCCGAAATTCCTCATGGAGAAGCGGTTGACCTTGTTGTAACATCAGGTTGTTACAATAAGATTTACGACTTAGCGCATCAGCCATGACGTTGGCTTTCCCTGGGGTGTAAGTTATTCCTAAGTCGAAATCTGTGATCAACTCAACCCAACGTCTTTGCCTGAGATTCAAATCCGGTTGGGTGAAAATGTACTTCAGACTTTGGTGATCAGTGAATATTTCGCAACGGTTACCGAGGAGGTAATGTCGCCAGGTCTTAAGTGCATAGACTACGGCTGCAAGCTCTAGATCATGAGTAGGATAATTCTCCTCATGTGGGTGCAATTGCCGTGAAGCGTAAGCAATTACATGTCGATCTTGCATGAGAATGCAACGTAATCCTTGTCGCGAGGCGTCGCAGTAGATAACAAAGTCCTTAGAGAAGTCTGGCGGTACCAGCACGGGAGCAGAAGTCAGGCGTCTTTTCAATTCCTGAAAGCTGTGCTCACATTGTGGAGTCCATTCGAACTTCTTATCTTTCTTGAGGAGTTCGGTTAGAGGTTTAGCAACTTTGGAGAAATTTTCGACAAAGCGACGGCAATAGCTCGCTAAGCCCAGAAAACTCTGAACTTGCTTGACCGATTCAGGTGGAGTCCAATTAAGGACGGCTTGAACTCGCTCAGGGTTAACAGTAATACCTTTACCAGATATTACATGACCCAGATAGGTCACTTCTGACAACCAAAATTCATATTTGGAAAACTTGGCATAAAGGCGGTGCTCTCGAAGTTTCTTCAACACTAGCCTTAGATGTTCGGCATGTTCTTCCTCGTTCTTGGAATAGATGAGTATATCATCGAGATAAACTACGACGAATTTATCCAAATACTCCATGAAGATTGAGTTCATTAACCGAGAAAAGGTGGCTGGAGCGTTGGTTAAACCGAAGGACATGACGGTGTACTCGTATTGGCCATAACGAGTAACAAAGGCCGTTTTAGGAATGTCCCCGTTTCTGATTTTGATTTGATGGTAGCCCAACCTCAAATCCATCTTGGAGAAGACTGAGGATCCAGCGAGCTGATCATACAGGTCGTTGATCCTGGGAAGCGGATATTTGTTCTTGATTGTGACTAAATTGACAGGTCGATAATCTACAACCATCCGGTCCGTACCATCCTTCTTCTTGACGAAGAGGACGGGGCAAGCCCACGGAGATGAACTAGGTCGGATGAAACCCTTTTTCAAGGACTCATCGAGTTGTTTCTTAAGCTCGGCTAGTTCTAGTGGTGCCATCTTATAGGGTCTTCTAGCAATCGGAACGGTTCCTGGAATGAGGTCTATTACGAACTCAACATCCCTGTCAGGTGGAACACCTGGCAATTCCTCTGGGAAAACATCCGGGAAGTCACGGACTACCGGGACGTCCTCAAGGTCTGGCAAAGGGCTGGCGTTAAGAGAATATAACTGTCGCTTGGCTATTCGGGTCAAGACATTGACTATCTTCCCCGAAGGATGGGTGAGTTGAACAGTCCTAGAGAAGCAATCAATTTTGGCATGATGAGCTGACATCCAGTCCATACCCAAAATGACATTAATATCTGAAGATTTAAGGGCTATCAAAGATGCAAGGAAAACAAGTCTGTCGACTTGGATTTCATTCCCATGGCTTACTCTAGAAGTTTGCCATTTGGATCCCGGAGTTTGAATTACCATAGAGGTTGGCATGTCACCGAATGCGGTGTTATGCAAACGAGCATAATTTTCGGATATAAAAGAATGAGAGGCTCCTGTATCGAAAAGAACAGATGCCGGGTGGCAGTTAACAAGAAGCGTACCAAGAACGACGTTGGGATCCTCTTGAGCTTCCTCGGCAGAGATACAGTTGACATGGCCACGTGTAGCGGTGGCCGGCTTGGCATGGAACACTTTCCCTGTCGGCTTGCCACGGCCAACAGCTTTAGCAGATTGGTTGGGGTTGGTCTGGGGACACTCACGCATATAGTGACCAGATTCCCCACACTTGAAACAAGTCACGGAACTTGTACGTGGAGGAGCGTTGTTGGTTGGACCACCATAGGGCTTGGCTGGTGCAGACTGTTGAACGGGGCGAGGCGCCTGGAAGGATGGCCTCGGTGTGAACCTGGGTGGCAGGGCGGTGTTGGGCACCCACACGCGGCGCTTCTGGGGACCAGCACCGGATGAGGAACCCATGTCACGGCCATGCTTGCGTGTTGCATCATAATCAGTCTGACCAGTTTCAGCACTGATGGCCTTGTTAACAAGTTTCTGAAAGGATGTGCACTCATGCAGATGGAGGTCGCGGCGAAGCTCAGGACTAAGCCCCTTACGGAACCTTGCTTGCTTCTTGGCATCGGTAGAAACTTCCTCAGTTGCATATCGTGCGAGGTTACCGAACTCCCTGCTGTAAGCATCCACAGAGAGTCGGCCCTGAGTGAAACTGCAAAATTCCTCACGTTTACGGTCCATGAGACCCTCCGGAATGTGATGTTCACGGAAAGCCTCGCTGAATTCAGTCCAAGTAGTGACATGGCCCGCTGGGCGCATAGCTCCATAATTCTCCCACCATAGACTGGCGGGGCCTTCAAGATGATATGCAGCAAAGGTGACCTTGTCAGCCTCCGCTACCAGTGCGGAACGCAGTTTGTGAGAAATACTGCGAAGCCAATCATCAGCGTCGAGAGGCTCGACGGAGTGGTGGAAGTGGGTGGATGTAACTTGATGAAATCACCGAGTGACACCACGTTAGTCCTCTGATGGTGTGCTGTGTTTTGTTCAATACGCTCCAACAAACGGTTGGTCTCCCGCTTGTTTCTTTCGGCTTCCATCATAACTTCGGCTAGGGAAGGAGGATGAGGCAGATTTGCATTCCTGCCTTCACTGCCTTCGGCCTGCTCTTGAGGAGCAGGGTTAGTGCGCGTGTTGACCATCCTAGGTAAACGAGACAATGATTTAGTCAGGATGATAAAATTCTGACATAGGATACAGAATGTAAGGAATAACTCGGAATGCAAGATGATCATCTGTATGACATGGTAGATACAGAAACTGCTTCTTTATTCCATCGTCATACACACCATACAGGGTTTAGTACAAGACCAAACAAGATACTATTACGGTGAAAAGAGGATTACATCTCATCGGAGGCATTCCAAGCTCCTATACATTATTTTTCTACACCTCCGGAAGGCGGTACAAACTAGGTCATATCCCACGAGTCACGCAGGACGATAGACGACACAGCTAACACGAACTAGTGATACTACCACTAACTCAGACCGATCCGTAGTAGTCCTCGTAGAAGTCACGTCCATAGCCTGGAAGCTCAACATGATCATCTGGAAACAGACAATCTCGCGGAGCTTGTGGACCATAGGGGCTAGGATGAGGTCTTGGACCAACAGACGGTGGCCTGCGGGGACCGCGAGGTGGGGTGATGCCTCCTACATCATGCCAACCCATCACGTCTGGCAGAGCAGATCTCACAGGATAGAGATCGCGCATATCCGAATATCCAGCTTGCACCGCCGGTGCAAACCGAGTCAACGTGGCCCAATGGTCAGCACGGGTATTAAAAAGCTCTAGCCTCAAGGCCCGATTTTCACGGTCCTTATCCTCGAGCATCTCAGCAGTGGTGCAAGTCCGTGAATCCTCCTGGGTGGGGTCAGCATAGATTGCCTGGAGATACCCTTGTGCTCCCGGAAGTGATCCTGGCATATACCGGAAATCAGAGTCCCGAAATAGGCCAGACCTGACTCGCATGATGGTCATCATAGAGTAGGCGGCGTCCTGCGCAGCCATCTCAATAGTAACCCCGAGTCCATAGGAGCAGTGAAGGGGCTTGGTGGACCCAGGATAAGATGGAAATATCCTGACAGTGCAGAGATACTGGCTTTGATTAAAATCTCGGAATTGCTCTTCGACCGTATACTCAGGATACCAACGGTATCCAGCCTCAGTCATTACCCTGACCAACATGGCAGTATGGCCGGGTACATCTAGGCATCGAGTCAGGCGAACCACTTGATTGAGGTCGCGAGTGGCCATCTGAAAGCACAATCATAATGCAAAGGCATTAGAATTTCTAGCAAAATTTCGGCAGCACAACAGCTGTAAATGCTCAAGAAGGATTTTGAGACATTTAACAAAGGATTTCATACACACTCAACATCATCATATCAAAGTTCTGAATCCATCCTAACAACATAACGTGGTAGTAGAACTGAACTAGGCTTGTATCCATCAACCCTATAAGGTACTACTGATTAGTAACACGTGATCCTGATAGAGAGAATAGATCCTAATTCCTTAACCCTCGGTGGAGGAATAGACTGACTCAGATCAGAATGTCATAAGATAAAGGAGTAAAAAGAGCCTTACGTTCCACCCACAAACAATTCCCCTACATATAACTAAAGAATTTCTAGACTCAACATCGACCAGTTTGGCTTGGAGAACCTACAGGCAGTCCGGCTCTGATGCCAACGCTGTCAGGACCCCGACTCGATGTCACATCGATCTAGCTCGTAACACCTCATATCACTTTGCGGCCTCACGCACGGTATACCCACGGGTGTCGCCTTACCTTTGCCCGGGACCGTTTGCGCCTTTTGGCTCACGTATATGATAGTGTCGCTAGCATCCATATGATAAGGAGCCCGGGCTGACATGACTAGTCGTAAACCCAAAGTGGCACAGACTTACAGGGACAGGCATCCATGACCCAGCTTCGAACGTGTCGGTCATCAGCAAGTGGGTCCGGGCTGTAGCACTGGGCTAGCAGGACTCTGGTAAACCGGGCTGTAGCGGGCTAACAGGACTCCGGTACTCAATGCGTGACATTTCCCCGAAGGGACAGACACCGGAACGAATAAGGACACATGCCGGCCAGCCTAAGTGTTCCAGAGCAGTAGCAAGCTACCATGGCTCAGCAGTAACACTAGGGGACATTTCCCGGTAAGAGAGGCTACTAAAGATAAACAACTAGATAGTCAGATCCCACACATACCAAGCATTTCAATCATACACACAATATGCCCGATATGTGCAAATACAACAAGGCATCACAACATGACTCTATGACACAAGCACTTTATTTAAGGCTCAGAGAGCCATACATAACATACACAAAGGTACGGGTCACACGACCCAGCATTCAAGTCATACAGTCATACAAACCAGCAGCGGAAGTAACTTGTCTGAGTACAGACAACTAGTAAAATAAAAGAGGCTTGGAAAGCCTAGCTATACTACGTGGTCCTTCACAAGCTCAGGATCACCACCTGGGCCTTTAGCCTACTCATTGATGTCAACGTCTACGTAGAACCCATCAGAAGGGGTTGCAGCGTCTTCTGTAAAAATGTAAATTATAGCAACATGAGTACAAAGGTACTCAGCAAGACTTACATCAGATCCTACATACATGCATATTATCAAGAAGGGTTGGTGGAGTTGTTGCAGCAAGCCAGCTTTGACTCTTGGCTAGGCTAACCTACGAGACCCCAATTGAAACGGTTTTGCGTACACGAGTCCACTACTCACCACTTCACTACACTACCGAGGATCCACCTCCGTCTCCCTACGGAAGAGCCATCCTCGGCACTCACACTTATCTTGAGGCTTTTAGCAGTTTCCATTTACTTGTCTATGAACTGTATAGGCAACCAAGTAGTCCTTTACCGCGGACGCGGCTATTCGAATAGATCATGATAACCCTGCAGGGGTGTACTTCTTCATACATGTTTCCACCACTTAGCGTCTGCACACGACATGTGCTCGGCAGACTTCAAGCGAAAGCCGACGTGGGTGTAGACCACGGCCTACCTAAACACTTAAGCCTCTAGTCCAGGTTTATCGCCTATCCAGGTTCCATCCGCAGGGAGTCCGGCCGAGGTTTCCCATACGGCCCCGAACGATGTGAACAGGGTTCCCGAGATACCTAACGGGTATTCGGTACACCGTGCCACGTACCTACCGCATCACAGCCCACCCCTACGGTCAGCGCTGTCCACGGCCTCCAGTAGGCTACAAACACCAGAAACTACTTGCAACTCCTGGACAGAGAGCTAGGGTGAATAAGAAGTCGAGCGGGGTCATATTTCAGGGCCCAATGCATGGTAGTAGCTGTATCTTAAATCACACATACAGATCTTAGTGCTTAAGGTCGGCTTCAATGAAACAACCCACCATGTACTCCTACATGGCCTCTCATCGATACCTTTACCAAATCGTGTTCACCACACCACTCTCATTACCGACATAATCATTTCACTCTAGCCCATCACCCAGATGAACCAGACCTGACACGACTCTAAGCATAGCAGGCATAGCAAGGTAGGAACAACACATACATATGGCTCAATCAACTCCTACAGATGCTAGTGGGTTTCATCTAGTTACTGTGGCAATGACAGGTCATGCAGAGGAAGTGGGTTCAACTACCGTAGCACACAGCAGTTTGAAACGCGTTGTCTTAATGCAGTAAAAGAGAGCAGGAGCGAGAACATGGGATTGTATCGATATGATCAATGGTTGGTTGCTTGCCTGATGGTTCGATGCACTGATACGATTCTTCGTTAGGGTAATCACGATACTCCTCGGAGGCAGATCCTGCCACAAGAACACCGATACACAACCATCACCAAACAATGTGCAACAATATGATGCATGCATGAAACATAGCAATATGAGTGTGTTGGGCTAATGCAACTAAGACCAGAAGGGTTTGAACCAATTTGAATCAAAGATTCAAATTTCAAACTCAAATATGGCCTTTTAAAGTGCTTTTCCTTGTTCTGCATTAAACATCAGGTTAACTTGTTTAATCATGCATGAAAATAGTACAGATGGATAGATTGGATTTTTCTGATCATTTTTCATATATAATTTGTCTGATTTGGAGTTACAGAATAAAAGTTATGAATTTTTGAAGTTTAAATTATATTCTGGAATTTCCTATATTAGAATAATTCCAGAAAATCAATTATTGCGTCAGCCTGACGTCAGTGTGACGTCAGCAGTGCAACAGAACACGTCCGGGTCAAACCTGACAGTGGGTCCCGCATGTCAGGGTGATTAAATTAATTAAAGTTTAAATAAAACTAAACCTGTTTAATTAACAGGGCTGGGCCCCACCTGTCATTGACTCAGGGGAGTCAACCAGGGCCCACCCGTGGTCAAACCCGGGTCGGCTGCACCGGCGTTTAGCCGCCGGCGAGCCCGACGCGGCGGCGGAAGTGGTTTTGGCCGTTTCGGCCACCAAATGGGTCGCAGAGACCACCGGAGTGGAGCTGGGGACGAGCCGCAGCTCTTGGTGGAGTCCGTTGGGGTCGGGGTGGCCGGAGCTGGCGCCGGCGACGACTTTGGCGGCCACCGGGGTTCGGCCGACAACGAACTTGACGCTAGAGGGGTCGGTGAGGCTCGGGGAGTGGCTAGCTAGGTGCTAAGTGACACGGTGAGTATGATGGACACCAGTTTGTGGTCGGAGGGTGACCGGGAGCACGTCGGCGACGAGCTCCACGGCGGTGGGTGCGGTTGAGCTCCGGGGGGTTGCTACACGGCTCGGGAGCAAGAACGGAAGGGAGAGGAAGATGGCTAAGCTCACAGTGAGTGCGACGAAGCCCTTGGCGTGGCCGAAGATGGACCGGAGCGACGACGACGTTGAAGGGGATCTCCGGCGACGGCGGTTCGGGCGAGGTCGTTGCGGTGGACTCGGGCGTTGCGAGCGCTCGGGGCTCGGCTTGCTCGATGGGGTGGACAGCGGCGGAGCTCCTGGACACGGTGAGAGGACGCACGGGCGGCGGGGAGCACGGCTACGACGAAGGCACGGCGATGGTGGCGTCGGCCATGGCGGGGGAGCGCGAGGGGGAGGAGCTGGAGAGGAGAGGGGGTGTCTGGGGGGTTCGGGGGAGCGAGGGAGGCCGGTCCACGACGTCACCGGGCGCGGGGAGCGGCGAGGCGGCGAGCAGGTGCGTGGCGCGCGCTGCGGTCGCCGTCGGGCACCTGCCTGCCTGCCTGGCCGGCAAGCAGCTCGCTGGAGCGGCGCTGGGCTGGGCCGGCAGGTGGGCTGGGAGCAGGCGCCAGGTAAGCTTTTCCATTTCTTTCTGTTTTCTGTTTTTTTAATACTTCTGCAACTTTGTTGAATTAAATAAAATACTTAGGCAACTCCTAAAATCACCAAACTACTCCTGGTCCATAGTTGGATTATTTCCAACATGAACATTTTAGTTTGGAGATATTTGAGCATTTAAATATTTTATATAATTTTAAATGCCCAAATTCAAATATTTATGATTTAATTCAAAAACCCTAAGATGGCCTAGGAAAATGTGCATCACTTTTGGCAGAGGTTCTGAACCAAGACAAAAATGATGGGCATTTTAGAAGGGCATTTCAGGTTCATTGAAAAAGTTTTTTTAGTAAACCCTAATTGGATTTAGAGGGGACTGGGGGTTCTGTCATCCCCATTTCAGGTTTCTGATGAAAGAGTAAACATGATGCAACACTCTAATGCATGACTAGCTAGGGTGTGACAAATCTATAATTAAATAGATACGATAACCATGATGTCATGGAAATATGAGAGTAATCTAAAGAACAATACATCATTGATTTGCCTAATATAGAAAGAAGAGGAAAAAAATCCGACATATATGTTGCATGTGGCACCTTTTATCCAAATGTAGCAATATATTGTACATGTTCAGGAAAGTAGGCCATGCCAACCGATGTAGGGTGAGATTGAACATACCGCGCGCATCCTCAAGTCATCTGGTACGGTGATATGCAACTCCATGGATGTCTAGCCGAGGCCGCAAAGTCCTGATGTGTCCGCGCACTGTACACTCTATGAATGAAAAACCCCCTCAAATCAGCTTGAATAAAAATGAATTCACGGCGATTTCGACCGGGTGATTAAAAGAGGCAGATGAACTAGGATAAGAGATGAGAGAATATCACATTAAATTAGTTACCTTGTTGTCCGTGAGAAAAACACCTAAATATGGCAGATTCCGCAATCAAGCGGAGCTATAGGTCGACGCCGAGCAACGTCGAGAAAGTCGATGGTGATAGGCGGCAGAAAGCGGAAGTGGCAAAATGCGGTGGGGTTTGCCGGCAGCCTGGCAGCGGTGACATGCGTTGAGCTAAGTGGTTGCCGCGGCGAAAGGCGGTGCCATGTAGAGTCGCAGAGGAGCTTCTGCAGGTGTGAATGGGGACCGGAGGGGGTGGCGGGCGGGGTGAGGGTTTTTGTGACATGGGGATGGTGTGGGTTTTCTTTTTTCCTTGTTGGATTGGGTGGTGAGGGTTTTCTTTTTTCCTTTTTGAATTGGGTGGTGAGGGTTTTCTGTCCACAAAGAGTTTCGGAGGCAACAGTTTGCTAGAGCCAACTGTGTGTGATTGACGTAACTGGGAAAATGGAAGTCAATGCACACACATTCAATTTGGGAAATTAACCATGTTTCAGGGTGGTTCCACTTTTCCTTCATCTGTTGAATCTGAAAGTTTTACCCACGCTAAACATTCACCCTAATATGCATAAAATTCCATCAACTGAACTGAATGCATCCATATCGCACATTTAGACATAAGTAAACATATATTAAACATACTCGGGCATAGATAATAAGTCGTACACAAGCATAGTTCAACCATATACAGTTCAACCATCATTAAGCATACTCAAGCACATTGATAATTAAGACACTACATAGCCATACATAGTTCAATCCCACGTCTCATCTCATCTGCCGGCACGGACGTGAAGCTTCTCCAGGTACTCAGTGTACGCGGTGTGCGCCACCCATCGAGAATACTCCTGCCTAAAGGAGCCAATGGCTCGTCCTCTTGCATGCGCTAGAACATTTTGATACGCTTCATGAAGGTTTTGGTTGCAAAATGGGCATCGATAGCCCCAGTTCCAGGTCCTAATGCGCATGTTATGCATTCCCGTATAAATCTCCCCGAAGATTTGCCTCTTGTACCTCCTCTGGCCATCTTCATCCTCGCTGTCGACATCGTCAGATAGCACCTATACATGTAGTAAAAAATGTGCCGTCAAATTTGGAATACAAACTAATCTGTAGTGAACATTTGGTAGTTACCAAAATTTGGCATCAAATCAATGTTTACATGTCGTAAAGTAGGATCAGGAATTTATGGCTATTTTTTAGACATATCAAGAAATTATGGTTCGATTTTTAAGCACATTCCTCTATGTACAGACCAATCTTGAAGAAAATAATGGCACAAATATATATGTAGGTCATTCAAAATCAATTGTCAAGACTTCACTAGGAATTATTAGCACGGACACTAACCCTAGTCGGATTATTAGCAGAAATCATTTGCACAGATGAAACAACTAATCACTTATCATTTGTACCATTCAAACAATGAATACACTACACGGATATAACAAAACTTACTCAGATTTCATGGATTGTGAGATCATAACCATAGGATTTCTATTCCAAAAGGGGGAGGCGGGAGTAATCAGAGAAACCCTAGGATGTATTTGACACATACATGGGTATAGATGACTAACCGGTTCTTCGTCGTCGTCAGAGTCATCGCTGGAGTCGTCGCCCAAGTCGTCAACGGAGTCGGTGTGGACCTCCAGCTCTGGCTGTGGAAGCACGACGCCGTCGATGACATCAAGGTGTAGCGATACCTTGCCGGCAACGACGGAAACCTCTGCCTCGATCTTCACACCGAGATCTGGTGCTTCAGCAGCCCCGGCGTTGCCACTCCCTCTGATGGTGCACTTCAGCGGCATCCTCATACACTTATGGCTTTCAGGACTGAGAGTGACATTGAGGATGCAGGCGGAGAGAGAGGATTGTGTGTGTGGCGAGGATGGGGGGTGCGGCCCGCTTGGGCGCACCATTAATATGGAGTAGTGGGAGAGAGGCGGGCGACGGTCAAACCGCTGGCTCGCCTCCCGGTGAGCCTACACACCGGACTGCTGGTATGCCTACTGTAATTTCACATAACTACTCGCAGGCCTGCTGATGACACTATGCAGCGAGCATGCCTCCCGTCAATTCACACACCTGCACGCACGCCTCTCGGTCTGCCTGCATGGCGGACTGCTCGCATGTGTCCCGTCAACTCACACCTGCTCGCATGGCACACTAGTCGCGTGCCGGCACATATATTGTTTTTCTATTTGATGATTAATGTTGCCGCCTTATTGCTTAACCGAAACATGGCACATTTCCATTGGTGGTCTAACGCCCACGATTCGAATAAATAATCCATTTGCAATATTGGTATTAATAATCTCCCGTTTGTAAAAAGATAAAGATTACATCAAAACTTGTCTCAAATTTGACAAAGAAGTACAATGCCACTGTGTATTGGTGTCCGTATGACAACACGATAAGTTTCATGAATTTGAAATAAGTTTTGGATGTATTAGATTTTAAAAATCAAGATTCTTAGTGTTTGAATTTTCTTGCACATGGAGTAAACATTCACCCAGTGAGACACATGTGTTTTTCCAATCCATTTAGGTGCACTGTCATGTGTGCATGTAGCTCAAATTTGATTTTTGCACATTATACCCCTAGAAAATCAAGCAATGTACTAAATTGTCATAATGATATCTAGATTTTTTTTTCAAAATTAAAATGTCCCTCCTTTGGTAACATATGTTCACCACGGGGAAATTTAACATGCATCATAGTTGCGGTGGATGCGCGGTGTGTGTGTGTGTGTGTGTGTGTGTGTGCGTGCGTGTGTGCGCGCGCGCGTCTAGGGTGGGGTGGGGGCTGGCAGAACACTATGAGTCATGAGCCACCATGTGGATTGGCCATTTTGTGAGGCAGGTGCCACATCAAAGTCATGAATTCGTTATTTAAAACATTACACAACCCTTTCCTACATACATGTTTTGGCCACATGCAGTCGGTGCTTGTCCTACACGACACTCACTCGCGTGTGACGCTTTTTGTGGGCCCGCGAGGTCGTGGTCCATCACTTCAACCAACAGCTGGTAGAGATGTTAATTTGACTAACAAGGTAGAATCTTTTTTTTGTGTTATGGTGGGAGTATATAGTACGCATCGAAGAGGTGGGAGGTTCCTAGCATATATACTACGTACGTGTCCGTGAACACACCTCACTCAGTGTCGTGACTTTTCGGTTCCAAGGCACGTGCCACATTAAAGTTGTGCATTGGCTATTCAAACATCACACAACACCTCTTTGGGCCACATGCATGCAGGCGGTGGTTATCCTAGGACACTCACATGTGACGCTTCCATCTGTGGGCCCGAGAGGTCTTCATCGACGCATGCATCACTTTGACCTACATTAGGAGAGGTTAATTAATTTCACCATCAAGGAGGATTCTAATACGTCTCTAATGACCCACAAGTATATGGGGTCAATTGTAGCCTAAGTAAGAGTGTCGAACCCAACGAGGAGCAAAAGGAAATGACAAGTGGTTTTCAGCAAGGTAATGTTTGCAAGTGCTAAAATTATAAGTAGCAGAGTAGTTTGATAGCAAGATAATTTGTAACGAGCAAGTAATGATAGTAGTGACAAAAGTGCAGCAAGGTAGCCCAATACTTTTGAGGCAAAGGACAGGCCAAAACAGTCTCTTATGATAAGCAAAGTGTTCTTGAGGGTACATGGGAATTTCATCTAGTCACTTTCATCATGTTGGCTTAATTCGTGTTCGCTACTTTGATAATTTGATATGTGGGTGGACCGATGCTTAGGTGTTGTTCTTTTTTAAACAAACCTCCTACTTATGATTAACCCTCTCACAAGCATCCGCAACCACGAGAAATGTATTAAGAATAAATTCTAACCATAGGATTAAACTTTTGGATCCAATTGGGTCCCTTACGGAATAGCGCATAAACTAGGGTTTAAGCTTCTGTTACTCTCGCAACCCATCATCTAATAACTACTCCACAATCCATTCCCTTAGGCCCAAATATGGTGAAGTGTCATGTAGTCGAAGTTCACATGACACCACTAAGAGAATGACAACATACATATCATCAAAATATCGAACACATATCAAGTTCACATGATTACTTGCAACATGATTTCTCCCGTGACCTCAAGAATGAAAGTAACTACTCACAAATGATAATCATGCTCAAGATCAGAGGGGTATTAAATAGCATAATGGATCTGAACATATAATCTTCCACCAAATAAGCCATATAGTAATCAACTACAAGATATAATCAACACTACTAGTCACCCACAAGTACCAATCTATAGTTCTGGTACAAAGATTGAACACAAGAGATGAACTAGGGTTTGAGAGGAGTTAGTGCCGTTGAAGATGTTGATGAAGATAGCCCTCCCCAAGATGGGAGAGTTGTTGGTGATGATGATGATGATTTCCCCCTCCGGGAGGGAAGTTCCCCCGGCGAAAGTGCTCCGCTGGAGGGCAAAAGTGCTCCTGCCCAAGTTCCGCCTCGAGATGGCGGCGCTTCGTCCCGAAAGTCCCCTCCTTATTTTTTCTAGGTCAAAATGACTTATATACCAGAAGAGGGGCACTGGCGGCGGGCCTGGGTGAGCATAACCCATCGGGGCGCGCCTGGGCTCCCTGGTGCGCCCAGGTGGGTTGTGCCCACCTGGTGGGCCCCCTCTGGTACTTGTTTGCTCCAATATTCCTCAAATATTCCAGAAAAATTCCTCGTGAAGTTTCAGCTCATTTGGAGTTGTGCAGAATAGGTAGCCTGACATAGCTTTTTCAGATCGAGATTTCTAGCTGCCAGAATTCTCCCCCTTTGTGTATACCTAGCATATTATGAGAAAAAAGGCATTAGAATTACTCCAAAAAGCATTATTATTCAATAAAAAAAACATAAATAACAGTTGGTAAACATGATGCAAAATGGACGTATCAGTCTCGATCCCATCTACTTTTCCAAACTCTTTTGCCCTTGTTTTGGACTCTAATTTGCATGATTTGAATGGAACTAACCCAGACTGATGCTCTTTTCAGTAGAATTGCCTTGGTGTTATTTTTATGCAGAAATAAAAGTTCTCAGAATGACCTAAAACTTCATAGAGAATATTTTTGGAATAAATAAAAAATATTGGCGAAAGAATCGACTAGAGGGGACCCATCGGCTATCCACAAGGGTGGAGGGCACGCCCCTGCCTTGTGGGTCCCATGGACCTCCACCGACCTCAACTCCAACTCCATATATTCACGTCCGGGGAGAAAAAAATCAGAGAGAAGGATTCATAGCGTTTTACGATATGGAGCCGCCGCCACCTCCTGTTTTTCCTCAAGAGGGCAGATCTGGAGTCCGTTTTGGGCTCCAGAGAGGGGAAATCATCGCCGTCGTCATCATCAACCATCCTCCATCACCTACTTCATGATGCTCACCGCCGTGCGTGGGTAATTCCATCGTAGGCTTGCTGGATGGTGATGGGTTGGATGAGATTTATCATGTAACACTACAAAAAAATACACTTCCGTGATGATACGTGTTTGTCACAGTAGGTCATGTTTTTTGTCATGCATGTACATCCATGATGGTTTTATGACAGAATCAAGATAGTCATAGAAGTGTTCCATGACATTACCAAAATTATCATCACGGAAGTGTCCACTTCCATGATGATAAATCACGCATCATAGAAGTGGTTTCGTCAAGGGTGACCGACATGTGGCATCCACCGTAACGGGTCGCCATTAAGCTATCGGGTCCAGTTTTGATCCGATAACCCGCTAACAGCCACGACCAATGGGGATTTTCCATGTGTAAATTTCTCATTGGCCAGAGGAACCACGTGTCAGCACCCAAAAAGGACAGATGTCAACCGCCCAATGGACAGGAGGCGCCTATGATACATCGACACGTGGCAAAGCCCAACGATGACCCATTTAGGTTAAAAAGGCTGGCCCAGTCAAAATTAGCGGGCTAGCCCATTAATGACCTGCTTGCAGACGGGCAATTGCAGTTAAGGCCCGGCTATTGTCAAATTGGTCCGTCAACGGCCCATTCTAAACTTTTCAACATCGTGGCCCATGGCCACTTCTGGCCCGTTAACAGTGTGCTAAGTATTTGGGCCGAATTACGACCTGGTGTGTTTCCGGCCTGTTAAAGGTCCTGCTTCATTAGGGCCCATTTTTTGGCCTTGGAACTTCCGGCCCATAATTGACCGTCAAGGATTTGGGTCATATTCGGCCATGTCTGACATTCGGCCTGTTAGAGGCCCACTATAGATTTGGGCCACTTCCAGCCTGTTGTGACATTCAGCCTGTTAGAGGCCCACTGTAGAATTGGGCCACTTCCAGCCTATTGTGACATTCGTCCTGTTAGCGACCCACTGTAGATTTGGGCCACTTTCAGCATGTTGTGACATTTGACCTGTTAGAGGCACACTATAAATTTGGGCCACTTCCAGCCTATTGTGACTTTTGGCCTGTTAACATCGGACGAAATCCATGGGCCATATATGGCCTAATGTCACTTACACTTGCTACAAAATCATCACTTCTGCTAATTTACTATTGCTACTGTTACCACTGCTACCAAAACAATCATACTACTTTGTTACTGATCGCTTTGCTGCAGATATCTAATCTCTAGGTGTGGTTGAATTGACAACTCAATTGCTAATGCTTGCAAATATTCTTTGGCCCCCCTTGTGTCGAATCTATAAATTTGGGTTGAACACTCTACCCTCAAAAACGGTTGTGATCCCCTATACTTGTGGGTTATCAGTGCTCAGCATCAATGACTCCCCCATCCCCGTCAACTACGCCATCTCCAGCAACATGGCAGATCTTTGCACCCACATGGAGGTACTCGCTACTGACTCCACCTCCTCTTCGGCTAGTGCTACGGCTAAGGCCACAGCGGCTCACGCCAGTGTGGCCGACCCGCTGCGTGCAACACTGTAGAACCTCAACATCCCCATCACCATCGATGTCGATGCCACCCAGGACAGGGCCCGGCTCGACGAGGAGTGCGTGCGCCTGCTGGACGAGGCCACGATGCTTGCTGCTACGCAGTGCCGACTGGAGTCGACCCGGCGGGAGCACGACGCCGCGTACGGTTTCACGCCGGCCGCGACCGAGCCCAGCTGGGTCACCGAGGTGCAGACCCAGGGCCCTGCCATTGGCCATGCACTGGGCGCGGTCCCGCCCGTCTATGACACCCCCGTCAACAACATGCGTACCGTAGAAGCAGCGGTGGAAGGCCTGGAACTCCTACAGGGCGAATTGCTGCAACAGTGGCAGCAGCGCATCCGTGAGCTTCTTGCCGCCGCGAACGCACATCAGAAATGCCTCGACGCCCCTGCGGCATCTGACTCGCGCCACACTAGAGACCTTGATCCCTGGGACACCCAGCAAGCATCTTCACCGCGCCCTAGTGAAGCCTAGTCCGGGAAACCCGGAGCGGCCGAGCCGAGCGTGACCGCGCCCTGACGACTAGCGGCGACCTTGGCAACGAGCCGGCTAGGGGCGGTCGGTGCCGGAAAGACCTCCCACCGCCATTTGGCCGGCGTGGCCAGCCGGCTTCCGCCGGTCCGGCTCCCCGCGATAGTTGTGAGCCAGCTGGGCCCACGCAACATCGACAACAATGACGCTTGCCATCGCATCGAGCAGCTCGCCCTCTCCCTCAAGCTGGAGGAGGATGGCACTGTCGGCCCGGCCTGCTTCAGCCCGCGCATCAGCGACGAGCACTTCACGAAGGGGTTCACGCTCCCCCGTGACACCCCCAAGTACAACAGGACTGCCAACCAGAGGACTGGATCACCGACTACACCACCGCCATTGGCATCACGGGTGGCAACCGGCACCTAGCCATGCTCTACGCCCCGGTCATGCTGCAGAGGTAAGCCTGGACATGGCTGAATAGCCTGCCGGCTGGCAGCGTCCACTCATGGCTCGACTGCTAGCAGGCCTTCGTGCGCTACTTAACCGTACCTATAAGCGGCCCAGCTGGCCCAGCCAGCTCGCCATGTGCGTCCAGGAGCCGGATGAGACCGGCTGCCCGTACCTCGCGCGCTGGACTAAGCTCTGGAACAGCTGCGAGGGGGTCGACGAGGTCCAGGTCATCCAATACTTTGTGAGGGGCTGCGGAGATGGCACCCTACTCAAGCAGAAGCTCATGCGCTCTGAGCCGACCATTATGGCTGCGCTCATGGTCAGAGCGGAAAAATACGCCATGGCCGAGTCCACCATGAATATCCAAGTCATGTTGGACGATGCCGGAAAGGCGTTGCCGGCATCGGCCCCACCCCAGCTGGCAAGAGCAGTCGCCAGCAGAACCACCAGTAGCACAACAAGCGCAATGGTGAGCAGCCAGCTCCACGCTACGACAACGGTCTCGTCGCTACCGCCGAGCTAGTGCCCCCAGCCGAGCCGGCCAGCAACCGGCGTTAGCGAACTGGCAAGGCTACCTGGCAACCCGCCATGATCTTTGAGGAGACGCTCGATGCCCCTTCAAGCACCACAGCGGCGCAAGGTCATCCACACACACGCTCCAGCAGTGCGGCATCACCAAGCGCATCATGAGGGGCAACATCCCTCCGCCTCCTCATGCTGCGCTGGTCGCGGGGCAGCCGCCTCTGCCCATGGCAGTTGGCGCCATGCGCGATGAGGCCTTCCCCAACCCGAACGTCTGCTACATCATCTTCACCAGCGAAGTCGGTGACAAGCAGAGCGAGTGTCAGTTCCGGGAAGAAGTGAACACCGTGGTCCTAACCATGCCCACGTACATGCACTGGTTGGATCACCCGGTCAGCTGGCCCCAGGAGGACGACCCGACCGTCATGCCCACACCGGTTGGCTACTCCCTCGTCCTCGACCACACCATAGTCACCGACAGGCGCACATGCAAGTTCTTGCGAGTCCTCATCAATGGCGGCAGCAGCATCAACATCCTCTACCGCGACACCATGACCAAGCTAAGCATCGAGGAGAGGCAGCTGGAGACGACCCAAACGGTGTTCCACGATATTGTGCCAGGCCTCTCCTGCTCCCCGATCGGCCGGATCCGGCTCGACATTTTATTCGGCTCCAGCGACCACTTTCAGCGTGAGCCCATCTGGTTAGAGGTGGAGGACTTGTACAACCCTTACCACGCGCTACTGGGCCGGTCTGCGCTGGCAAAGTTCATGGTGGTTCCGCACTATGCCTACCTGAAGATGAAGATGCAGGGTGATACGTCTCCAACATATCTATAATTTTTTATTGTTCCATGCTATTATATTACCCGTTTTGGATGTTTATGGGCTTTACTCTACACTTCTATATCACTTTTGGGACTAACCTACTAACCGGAGGCCCAACCTTTTTTTGCCTATTTCAGTGTTTCGAAGGAAAGGAATATCAAACGAAGTCCAAACAGAATGAAACCTTCGGGAGCGATCTTTTTGGAACAAATGCAATCCAGGAGACTTGGAGTGGACGTCAAGAAGTAAACGAGGCAGCCACGAGGGTGCCTAGCGCGCCCCCACCCTTGTGGGCCCCTCGTGGCTCCCCTGACCTACCTCCTTCGCATATATATATATCTACGTACCCCGAAAACATCCAGGAGCACCACAAAAAACTATTTCCACCACTGCAACCTTCTATATCCGTGAGATCCCATCATGGAGCCTTCGCCGGTGCTCCGCCGGAGGGGGAATCGACCATGGAGGGCCTATACATCATCTCCAAGGCCTGTCCGATGAGTTGTGAGTAGTTTACCACAGACCTTCGGGTCCATAGTTATTAGTTAGATGGCTTGTTCCTTCTCTTTGAATCTCAATACCAAGTTCTCCTCGATCTTCTTGGAGATCTATTCGATGTAACTGTTTTTGCGGTGTGTTTGTCGAGATCCGATGAATTGTGGGTTTATGATCAAGTTTATCTATGAGAAATAATTGAATCTTCTATGAATTCTTTTTTGTGTGATTGGTTATCTTTGCAAGTCTCTTCGAATTATCAGTTTGGTTTGGCCTATTAGATTGATCTTTCTTGCAATGGGAGAAGTGCTTAGCTTTGGGTTCAATCTTGCGGTGTCCTTTCCCAGTGACAGCAGGGGCAGCAAGGCACGTATTGTATTGTTGCCATCGAGGGTAAAAAGATGGGGTTTATATCATATTGCTTGAGTTTATCCCTCTACATCATGTCATCTTTCTTAATGCATTACTCTGTTCTTCATGAACTTAATACTCTAGATGCAGGCAGGAGTCGGTCGATGTGTGGAGTAATAGTAGTATATGGAGAATCGTTTCGATCTACTTGTTGCGGACGTGATGCCTATATACATGATCATGCCTTGATAATCTCATAACTATGCACTTTTCTATCAATTGCTCGACAGTAATTTGTTCACCCACCGTAATACTTATGCTATCTTGAGAGAAGCCACTAGTGAAACCTATGGCCCCCGGGTCTATCCTTTAGCATATAAGTTTTCCATCTACTTTTATTTGCATCTTTTACTTTCCAATCTATATCATAAAAATACCAAAAATATTTATCTTATCTTATTATCTCTATCAGATCTCACTTTCGCAAGTTATTGTGAAGGGATTGACAACCCCTTTATCGCGTTGGTTGCGAGGTTCTTGTTTGTTTGTGTAGGTGCGTGGGACTTTTGAGGAGCCTCCTACTGGATTGACACCTTGGTTCTCAAAACTGAGGGAAATACTTATGCTACTTTGCTACATCACCCTTTCCTCTTCAAGGGAAAACCAACGCAGTGCTCAAGAGGTAGCAAGAAGGATTTCTGGCGCCGTTGCCGGGGAGGACTTCGCTCAAGTCAAGACATACCAAGTACCCATCACAAACTCATCTCCGTCGCATTACATTATTTGCCATTTGCCTATTGTTTTCTTCTCCCCCACTTCACCCTTGCCGTTTCATTCGCCCTCTCTTTCCTGTTCATCTCTCTCTGGCTTGCCTCTTGTGTGATGTTTGCCCTTATGGCTTTGCCTAAGAATGTTGATCTTCACCTTAAAAGGTTGGAAGAGATTGAATTAAACATTAGAAGCTTTATGACTTTACAATTTGAGCACAATAATTTCTGTCAAAAAGAGCTTAAGGAACAAAAAAGATTTATGGGTTACATGAATAAATAGCTTGATGATACGTCTAAGGAATTTTATGGTTTGAATTCTCAGATTGCTCGTCTTGAAAAATCTATAGCCCAAATTTCTGATAAGCAAGCCACCTTAGTTAATAAGATGGCTGACAAACTAGAAGGGTTAGGGAAAAATAATGATGAGGATCTAAAAGTTATTAATGTGTCCCCTATTAAATCTTTGTTTTGCAATATGAATCTTGATAATGATGGGACTGGAGATGAGTCAACTTTAGTTAAAAGGCGTCCCAATGATTCAGAGTTTTTAGATTTTGATGCTAAATTTGGTAAAAGTGGGATTGGAGAGGTCAAAATTTTACATAGCATTGAACCCACTATTATGGATTTCAAGGAATTTAATTATGATAATTGTTCTTTAATAAATTGTATTTCCTTGTTGCAATCCGTGTTGAATTCTCCTCATGCTTATAGTCAAAATAAAGCTTTTACCAAACATATTGTTGATGCTTTGATGCAATCTTATGAGGAAAAACTTGAATTGGAAGTTTCTATACCTAGAAAACTTTATGATGAGTGGGAACCTACTATAAAAAATAAAATTAAAGATCATGAATGATATGCTTTGTGTGATTTGGGTGCTAGTGTTTCCACGATTCCAAAAACTTTATGTGATGTGCTAGGTTTCCATGAATTTGATGATTGCTCTTTAAATTTGCACCTTGCGGATTCCACCATTAAGAAACCTATGGGAAAGATCAATGATGTTCTTATTGTTGCAAATAAGAATTATGTCCCCTTAGATTTTATCGTTCTTGATATAGATTACAATATTTCATGTCTTATTATTCTTCATAGACCTTTCCTTAGAACGATTGGTGAAATTATTGATATGAAGGAAGGGAATATTAGATTCCAATTTCCATTAAGGAAAGGCATGGAACACTTCCCTAGAAATAAAGTCAAATTACCTTATGAATCTATTACGCGAGCTACTTATGATTTGAATACCAAAGATGGCAATACATAGATCTATCTTCGCTTTTATGCCTAGCTAGGGGCGTTAAACGATAGCGCTTGTTGGGAGGCAACCCAATTTTATTTTTGTTCCTTGATTTTTGCTTCTGTTTAGTAATAAATAATTCATCTAGCTTTTGTTTAGATGTGGTTTTTTGTTTAATTAGTGTTTGTGCCAAGTTGAACCTATAGGATAACCTACGGTGATAGTTAATTTGATTCTGCTGAAAAACAGAAACTTTTGCACGCACGAGAATAATTTTAATAAATCACAGAAATGTGATTTTGTGTTGATTATTTTTTCTGTAGATCAATAGACAAATTTCCCAGAACTTCCTATTTTGGTAGGAGTTTTAAAGTTCCAGAAGTATTTGAAAGTTACAGATTTCTACAGACTGTTCTGTTTTTGACAGATTCTGTTTTTCATGTGTTGTTTGCTTATTTGGATGCATCTATGGCTAGTATCGGGGGGTATGAACCGTAGAGAAGGTGGAATACAGTAGTTTTAACACCAATATAAATAAAGAATTAGTTCATTACAGTACCTTATGTGGTGGTTTTTCTTTCTTGCACTAACGGAGCTCATGAGATTTCCTGTTGAGTTTTGTGTTGTGAAGTTTTCAAGTTTTGGGTAAAGATTTGATGGACTATGGAATAAGGAGTGGCAACAGCGTAATCTTGGGGATGCCCATGGCACCACAAGATATTCAAGGATAAGCAAAATCCTAAGCTTGGGGATGCCCCGGAAGGCATCCCCTCTTTCGTCTTCGTTTATCGGTAACTTTACTTGGAGCTATATTTTTATTCGCTACATGATATGTGTTTTGCTTGGAGCGTATTGTATGATATGAGTCTTTGCTTTTTAGTTTAACACAATCATCCTTTCTGTACACACCTTTTTAGAGAGACACACATGATTTGGAATTTATTAGAATACTCTATGTGCTTCACTTATATCTTTTGAGCTAGATAGTTTTGCTCTATGTGCTTCACTTATACTTCTTAGAGCACGGGGGTGGCTTGATTTTGTAGAAAATGTTGATCTCTCATGCTTCACTTATATTATTTTGAGAGTCTCTTAGAACAGCATGGTATTTTGCTACGGTTATAAAATTGGTCCTAGAATGATGAGCATCCAAGTTGGGTATAATAAAAACTATAATAGACAAGTGCAATAAACACTATGATCAATTTGATGCTTGATAATTGTTTTGAGATATAAAGTTGGTAATGTTAGAGTCATGCTAGTTGGGTAATTATGAAACTGAGAAATACTTGTGTTGAAGTTGGCAAGTCCCGTAGCATGCACGTATGGTAAAAGTTGTGTGACAAATTTGTTGCATGGGTTGCTCTTTTAATTGTCTTCCTTATGTGTGGAGGTCGGGATCGTGCGATGGTTAACTCCTACCAACCCTTCCCCTAGGAGCATGCGTAGTAGTACTTTGCTTCAAGGGCAAGTAGACTTTTGCAATAAGTATATGAGTTCTTTATGACTAATGTGAGTCCATGGATTATACGCACTCTCACCCTTCCACCATTGGTAGCCTTTATTACACCACGCAACTTTCGCCGGTACCATGCACCCATTATTTACCTTCCTCAAAACAGCCACCGTACCTACCTATTATGGCATTTCCATAGCCATTCCGAGATATATTGCCATGCAACTTTCCACCATTCCGTTTATTATGACATGCCCCATCATTGTCATATTGCTCTTTGCATGATCATGTAGTTGACATCGTATTTGTGGCAAGGCCACCTCCATAATTTTTTATACATGTCACTCTTGATTCATTGCATATCCTGGTACACCGCCGGAGGCACTCACATAGAGTCATATTTTGTTCTAAGTATTGAGTTGAAATTCTTGAGTTTTAAATCAATAAAAGTGTGATGATCTCCATTATTAGAGCATTGTCCCAAGTGAGGAAAGGATGATGAAGACTATGATTCCCCTACAAGTCGGGATGAGACTTCACACTTATAAAAATAAAAGAGGCCAAAGAATCCCATATAAAAAAAGAGGCCAAAGAAGCCCACCAAATAAAAAAAAGAAAAAAAAGAAAGAAAAAAAAGAAGGAAGAAAAAAATGAGAGAAAAGAGAGAAGGGACAATGCTACTATCTCTTTTCCACACTTGTGCTTCAAAGTAGCACCATGATCTTCATGATAGAGAGTCTCCTATGTTGTCACTTTCATATACTAGTGGGAATTTTTCATTATAGAACTTGGATTGTATATTCCAATGACGGGCTTCCTCAAAATGCCCTAGGTCTTCGTGAGCAAGCAAGTTGGATGCACACCCACTTAGTTTCTTTTGTTGAGCTTTCGTATATTTATAGCTCTAGTGCATCCGTTGCATGGAAATCCCTACTCACTCACATTGGTATCTATTAATGGGCATCTCCATAGCCCGTTGATACACCTAGTTGATGTGAGACTATCTTCTCCCTTTTTGTCTTCACAACCACCACCCTATTACACATATAGTCACTACAAAAAACAGACACATCCGTGACATTTTGGGCCGAACGATTTTTTTTCCTGTCATACTTATGAAACTTCTATGACGATAATTGTGACAAAACCCAGTATCATCATAGATGTGGTGGGATCCTACTTCTATGACAAAAAATCAAGATAGAAAATGGGCTTTTCATCCTAGGCGGGCCAGAGACGCAGCTGCATGACATTCTTTGGGCCGTTCATGAAAGAAAAAACCGTGGTAGAAGCGAGGGCGAGGAAAATTTCGGGGTGTTCCCAGTTATGGTGGGTTGTCGGGGGCCGAGCGATGCGCGTTTCTCTCGTACACATATGCGCATGTGTGCGAGGCGTTGGCTCTAACTGAACCCGAGCGATTGCACTCCAGGCTACGCGTTACTGAACCCGAGCGATCGATCGATGGCTGTTAACTGAACCTGATCGAGTGATTCCTTCGCTACTTCTGCTAACTGAAGCTGATCGATGCT
>NC_041391.1:201073367-201136965 GCF_002162155.2 Triticum dicoccoides | reverse complement strand
GGATGAACAGGACCCCGATCGATCGAGCCGGTTGGGGCTGGATGAATAGGACCCCATGGAGGGCTGGATGAACAGGACGACCCCGTGAGGGGCTGGATGAACAGTAGACGATGGAGGGGTGGATGAACAGTATCTCATGGAGGGGTGATTGAACAGGAGCCCGTGGAGAGGGGTGGTTGAACAGTAGCCGATGGAATAGCGCGCGGTGGAGGCTGGATGAACAGGAGCCTGTGGATGAACAGTCGCAGGTGGAGGCTGGAGGAGGTCGACGGTGGATGAACAGTAGCCCGTGGAGGCTGGAGGAGGTCGACGGTGGAGATGAACAGTATCCCGTGGAGTCCTGTTTTGCGGAACGCCACACCCCTCCCGATGAACAGGACCCCCGTTTCAACCGTAGTGCTCCAACACAAGTCCGTTTCGTCCGTTTTGCGGTACGCCACACCCCTCCCAATCAACATGGACCCTGTTTCGACCGTAGGAGGTCCAACACAAGTCCATTTCCTCCGTATTGCGGTACGCCAGACCCCTCCTGATGAACAGGATCCCGTTTCGAACATGGCCAGTCGAACACAAGGTCGTTTCCTCCATTCTGCGGTACGCCAGGCCTCATTTCCATCGCCTGTTCCGTCTAAGCCCTCCCGATGAACATGACAACGCATTCCGTTCAGCCGGTTGGCTCCCCATGAACACGACAACGACGCTGTTTCTCCGTTCCGACCCAACCATGTACACGAGCCCTGGCCATACGTATGCGCGAGTAGGCGTTCGAAACCCCGCTCGTATGTACACATACGTGGCCGTATTTTCTTTCTTGCACACTGGCCGATGTACGTACGTGTACATGCTACGTGCGCGCCTCTACTACGACACGTGCGCGCCTCTACATCCACCAGTATGTACGTACACGTTCGTGACCAAAATGACTATGCTACGTATGCTTCGACCAGGTGGGTCCCAACTGTCAAGCACTTCCTTGCGTTTGAAGATGTAGCTGGTGGGTCCTAGCAGTCAGGGGGCGAATCACTTCTTTATTGCCCAGATGCACTTCCTTGCATGCGAAGGTGTAGCTAGTGGGTCCCAGCAGTCAGGGAGGAAACATTTTTTTTTGAAATATGGTGGCCCGTCCGGTGGGTCCCTGCTGTCAGGTGGAGGAATAATTATTTTGCGTGTAATAAGGAGGCACTTCCTTGCGACTGCCGTGGACCCAGCTGTCAGCCTCTCCACATACAGTACTCTTCCGATGGAAGTCGATCGTTGACCACATTGACCACGCCGTGCCGAAAGCACCACGGAGGTGGACGATGGCGAGGCCTAGGAAGGGGATGACACGGAGCCGGGGAAGACACAGCAGTGGATGCCCACGCGAAGAGGAGTACGAGGGTTCACTGGTTCGGCGCAGTGTGAGGCTACCGTCACCGCAGAATAACAGGGAGTGTGGGTGAGTAGAGGGATGGCCTGGCCAGCGGTGGGAGTAGTAGGGGGCGGTGAGGCCTCCGCGACATCACAACCGGCCATGGGAGGCAGGAGCATGCGGCATGACCGACGCTGGTTTTGGCGGCTGGAGCAAGAAGACCAGAGGTTGAAGAAGCACTACGGCCATTGGATGAACATCATACGGTAACAGAAGCTAGAATCATTCATCTTTACTAAGTTGACAAAGCCCTCCGTCCCCGTCAACTTGGTAGGCCCACAAGTCAGCCTCCCACTATGCTGGGTTCCAGCTGGCAGGGGGAGTATTCATTTTTTTGTGCGTAATAAGAAGGCACTTCCTTGCTTGCGAAGATAGCTGGTGGGTCCGATCTGTCAGCGAGGGGCACGTTTTTTTGCGAAATACAGAGGCCCTTCCGGTGGGTCCCAGATGTCATTTGGAGGGATTATTATTTTGCGCGTAATAAGGAGGCATTTCCTTGTGTGCGGCCGTGGACCCAGCTGTCAGCCTCTCCATGCACAGTCTACTTCCGATGGTGTCGTTTATTGACCATGTTGACCACGCCGCGCAGAGCGCATCCAACGTGGTGGACGACGGTGAGGCCTCAGACAGCAACGAGCCGGAGATGAGAAGACGCGGGAGTAGAGTCACAAACGGAGAGGTGTACGAGGGTTAACTGGTTCTAGTGCGGTGTGGTTCGGCAGTTGGTGGAGAAGAACAAGAGGTGTGGAGGGGTGGAGGGATGGCCTGGCCAACGGTGGAGTAGAGCTTCATAGTGAAGCATGCTAAGCAGAGCTGGTAGCAGCAGGAGGCGGGAGGTGGTCCCGGCGGTGCTGGAGGAAGAAGACGGGAGATTGAAGATGGATGCCGGTCGTTGGATGTAAATCCAACGGCTAACATGTCAGAATCATTTGTTGACTAAATTGACAAAGACTTGCGTTGGCTTCGACCTATTGGCCCACATTTCAGCCTCCAAAAATGTGGCACGTATTCAACCCATTTTTTCAGAATTTACAGTCTTTTTTTGCGCGGTAGAATTTACAGTCAATTTGATCTTTTTTTTTGAATTACAGTCCATTAGCTGGGCTAGGTGAACAAATAATGTAGCGTCCATGTGGTCCATTTATTTTATTTCCTAAAAAATTACAAGCCATTTGCACTTTCTCGAAATACACGATTTTGCTGGGCTGATTTTAATTATAATGTTGGGTTGGGCCAGCAATGTTATCAAAAAATAAAAAGGGGCCGATCATTTTGTTATAAATGTATTTAAATAATAAGTGATATTATTACATTTGTCCTTAAATCTTACCAAGCTTTTGTACACAATCACTAGGATTTTCGTGCCAAAACAATATAGAATTTTATTGTTAAGAAATTATTTTTATAAGTTAAAATAAGATGTGGGATATTGTTTTCTTACATATGTAAGTATCTGTTAAATATATGATGACAACAAATGTAATATATAATAACATATAAAATAATTTAAATAAATATAATATAGTTAGAAGTGAAACATAAGTTGGACCTGGCATTCCTATTCTTATATAGACAAATAGAACAGACCTGTGCGTTTTCTTCAAAAAAAATACATAAATTGGGCTGCCGATATTCAAGAAAAATAAAACCTCGGATGGGAGGTCCATAGGCCGGTCGATACATGACGGCCCTCAAGAAAATACAAACAGGCCTATGGACCTCCCATCCGAGGTCGTGGGCTGCGCATGTTAAAAATGAAAGCCTAGACGGGGCAGCCCAAAACCCAGCTGATACTTGCTGCCCCAGTGATAATAAATGATACCTGCCAGCTCCCCGGCTTCGTTTTGAATTTATCTCCTATAGTAACTATGTTGAAGCACCTAAAAAATGTAACTATGTTGACAAACCCGTTGGCCCCAATGTCAGTATAGCATTAGGAGGAAGTATTCTTTGGATCAGGCACTTGCTTGCGTACGGCCATAGACCTGGTGGGTCCCGACTGTCCGCCTCTCCACGTAAAGTCCTCTCCAGATTCCTCTTGTTTGTTCAGCATGTTCACAACGACAGACAGCGGCATCGCGGCGAGCGCACAAAGGCGCAGGAGGGGATCCGACCACCTGAGGAAGTGCCTTATTATTAATTAAACTACTGAACTAGCCTAGTGGCCAAGTGACACTACCCGACAGCTGTTCCGCCCGGGTTCGATTCCACCTGTGCAGGGAAAATATCTCCAAATTTTTTGCCTCTGCCTTTATTGACATGTGGGTCCCCATTGTCATCTATGCGCACCACGTCCAACACTTGCCAAAACTTTGTCCCTCATTTTCTTTGTGTTTCGCACACTGGACATTGTGTGGGCATTTTGACTGTGCATCATATGAAGATGTGCTATGTATGAATGTTGATCAGCATGATGTTAACTGGCTGGTAGTTCCATTTTCGACCATGAATAAAAGTTCCAACATGATGTTAACCCTGTTTGAAAAGGCCGTGTTAATATAAATGCTCTGCCTTTGAAAGTTGCAGTTTCTTATCTGAAACTGAACTTGCAGTTTCTTATCTAAAACTGAAACTTGTAGTTTCTTCTCTGAGAATCACATTGTCTGCACTTTTATACTCCTATGAAACTACATTTTTTTAAGTGCTAAAAATAGATCTCTAGAATTCATAAAATACTTCATATGCTCAATACTGCAAATATGAAATTCAAAAGACATTCATATCTGAAAGTACTCTCAAAATACACAACACAAAACACAATTCACAACCTGCAAATACTGACAACCCTAAGCTCCTCCTGACAATTCACAACCTGCCCGACTATTGGGCTGGGGGGGGGGGGCAGTTCCTCCTATTCCTCGGCGGCAGACAGCCGCCCCGTGAGACGATGTAAACGATGAGGGAGAGGATGGCGGGGAAGCGTTGTCAGGCCAACTGCTTTTCTCCTCTTGCAGTTGGGTTCGGTCAACGAAGACTCCACCGACTCGCTCTGGCAGGACACCCTCACAAACGGCACCATGTAGATGCTCGATCCTTCAATCTCTGGTGGATGCTCCATCTGGGATCGATACTCCCACCACCGCTCCCTCACGATCAAATTTGGTGAATCTGTTTGTTCCATGGCCCAGAGGAGCAGCTCTATGTACGCCCGCGCGACTCCCTCTGGGAGTATCACCGCCTTTTCACTCTGTTGCAGATATTTGGCCATGGATGTCGCCGTCGCCGCTAGTTGGTCCTTGTTGTCAAACCAAGACTGTATCTCCAACATCCTAGCTAGCTTCATAGGGTCGCTGTCTGCGATCCTCACATATCAGTTGTACTCCTCCATCGATCTACTTCTCCACAACACCTTCACTCGCCAGTGGTGGTTTTTGAATGGAAGAGGAGAGGAGCAGCGCTGGTTTTGGACTAGAACGGGAGAGAAGAGGCGCTGGTTTTGGACTGGAACAGGAGAGGAGGGGCGGTGGTTTTGAAATGGAAGAGGAGAGGAGCGGTGCTGGATTTAGATTGGAATAGGAGAGGAGCGGCGGTGGTTTAAGAGGAGAAGAGCGGAAGAGCGGCGCTGGTCTTGGAAGTATTTTTTTGTTGTTTTGCATATTTTGGGTCAAAGTTTGACCACGTACTGTATTTGACAAACAAAATGTGAATGCATGTCACCAAAAATTGTATCGTTTGGCTCGTATCTGAATGTACTTTCAAATTATATTATTTTTGCAACGTATAACATATATTTTATGTGCCAAAATCATAGTCAATTATGGCCCAGAATAAAAGGGAGAGTAGTTAATGTGGGTCGCTTTCTTAATTGAAGGGTAAATTGATTTTGATTTTGATCCAATCACAGCGCGCCGGCCCTCTCGTCCAATCCTAAATCGCTGCCGCACGCTCCTCTCCCTCTTCTCCATTGCAAAACCACCTCCTTTCCTATCCATCGCCTCCATTCCAAAACCACTGTCTCGCCCCTCCCTCTTCTGATCTCTCGCCTCTCCCTCTTCTCTATTGCAAGACCATCGTCTCTCCTCCCATCTTCCAAAGCTAGCACCGGACCACTCAGAAGGACATCTATGGAGAGGATGCAGCAGCGAATCAGGTAAATCGCCGGCGGTGACCAGGCAAAGTTAGCCAGGTTGAAGGAGATCCTTACTTGGTTTGACAATGAGTGGGAGATTTCGAGGATGGTGCGGGCCATGTGGCAACGTATGCGAAAGAGCGAGACGGCAGCGATGAGGGCGGCGATGTACATGTACTCCTCGGCGGCAGTCACGCCGCAGTCCTCCGAGTTCATCGAGTATCTCCTCTGGGCGATGGAGCAGACAGATTCGCCCGAGTCGACAGTCAGGCGGAGGTGGTGGGCGTACAGGTCAAAGGTTGAGCACCCAGAGGATAACGAATCGATCGAGTATGGTGTGCCGTTCGTGAGGGTGCAGAGCCAGCCGGAGCCACAAGAGTATTCGTTCTCCGACCGCAAGAGGAGGCCAGATGGCGCGACGTCGCTTCCCCGCCATTCTCCACGGTTCCCTCGATGCTCACCTTGTGTCAACGGTGGCGGTAGGGTTTAAGGTAAGCTTCGCACTAACCTAATCTTCCACCTGCTCATGCTTACAATTAGTGTGACAGCTAATGAAAATCATGCTTACAATCAGTCTCCGAGTACTACGCCAATCACCCTAAAATAGCTCTGGACCTTTGGGTCAAAGTTGTGACACGGTGTACAAATAAAGAAAAATAGATTGGTGCTTCTTTGAGAAAAGAGTAATCCCTAGAAAACTGCCAATATAAGCTACTAGTATTTGGTTAGAGGATTTGCTACCGAGAAAGATCCGTCCACAGAGAGCGCCAGACATCCCATTGGTGGTGGTGGGTGCCAATGCATGCATGCAACATGGTTGGTGTCGGTAATTTTTACTTGGTAGACCTCACACTCTGCATATATGCCGGTTCCATACGTACATTTGTGTAGTTCCACCAAAATGCAACTGAATAACCCTGTTTGCACAGATAATGAAAAGGCGTGATTACATTATAGTGGCACTAGTTGATGAAACACACAAAATAAATAGAAGAAAATATTGTGATAGTGTCATAGTATGCAATGCTGCCAGGGCGAGATGGGCCCTGCGACGCCTCATACGGTACGCCTCATACTGGAAATCGTCCTAAGTCTCCCAGATACACCTTCTGCCAGTGATGAACATCAGTGTACAATGTAGTACAAGGAGGTGCCTTGAGACATTCAAATCTCTATTTTTGTACAGATCAACTAAAATTAAGCACCCCAGTTTGTAGAAACGCTTAAACATTAACAATGGGACTAGTTGATGAAACACACATTAACAAAGAGAAGCACTTTCTTTATCTACATTGGAAATGAAATGATAAAGAGGACACTTGCTCTATTTTAACTGTATTATTACTTCATTTTATCAGTGACACTAGGGTCGAGCAGGTGGCAAACGAGGTGTACCGTGCGTCGCAAGGATGAAGGCTGGGGGTGCTTAGACTGGGATGCTCAAGCTGGCTCTTTCAGTCACCAACATGGATGATTCAATGCATGTGACCTTTTGGTGCAGTTCACCTAAAATGAAGCAATGTCCCGTGAGCTAGCAACTTCTTCTTCAATTTTTTTAAGAAAAGGGCTCCAGCCCCGGTTCCATTTCTATCAGAAAACGAAACCCACAGAGCTTATTCTTCATTGGTTGCAATAAAATTGAGCAACATCAAGGATGGTTGTGAAGCTCCTGGAATGTTCAACTATAATTTGGATATCATCTGTGCAGTTCAACTAAGATCAAGCATGAAATGTATATCTCTGTTTGCACAAAAAAGGTGGAAAGGAGGGTGACTAACAAGTGATGAAACATGCATCAAATGAAAAGAAGCATGTTCCTTATCTGAATGGCAGTCCTACAAAGATAGTAGCAATTTCTAAACCAGTGGCATTGCTAGATATTAGTGTGGGCATTAGGATTAACTATGACAGCCGTTAAATACGACATTACTTTGGGCACGGGAGAGTAGGCGGACCAGGACAGTTGCATTTCTAACGAAAAGAACCAACTTATCTTAATGGGAAATTTAGCAGGACATGTAAAAAGGTGCCATTGATTCATATTACTGGAGGCATTACAACGAAAACAACATTGGTTTAACGTGTCCTTACTTTTAACAGTGTGACTGCTACATTTTACCAGTCGCATTACATACGAGTGGCTCGGGGTAACAAACATCAGAATAGGATATCTGGGTTGGTCCCATTTTTGTTCAGTATAGCCACCTTATACTGTGTGAGGCTAGCAAATCTAGTGCTGGACTTACTCTGTTGACTTGTCCCCCAGTCCCCACTTTCTTTCCTTTTTCAACCAATAGATCGGGTTTATATTGAGTTTGTACTGCGTTTCCCCTTATTTCCCTATTAGACCTAGAGACCAGTTGGATAGCCAGTCTCTGCTACTTTTCGCCCCCATTATTTCCTCTTTCGACCAAGTCCTAGATTCAGGTAAAAAATCCTCACCCACCCCGACCCCCTTTCTTCCTTGTTTGAACCAAGTAGTACTAGATTCGAGTGCATGAACTAGTTTTACCTCTTAAACGTGAAAAAATTAGGTGGTTTTTGAATAGCCGATCGATCCTATCTACGAGGGGCCCTGAGAAATAGTAAAAGATACAAATGCAGCAACGTGAGGAGCTTGGGAAGTAGAGCAAGGCCTGTTTCTTTCAGTCACCAACATGGATGATTCAATTCATGGGACCTTTTGGTGCAGTTCACCTAAAATGAAGCAATGTCCCGTGAGCTAGCAACTTCTTCTTCATTTTTTTAAGAAAAGGGATCCAGCCCCGGTTCCATTTCCATAAGAAAACGAAACCCACAGAGCTTATTCTTCATTAGTTGCAATAAAATTGAGCAACATCAAGGCTGGTTGTGAAGCTCCTAGAATGTTCAACTATAATTTGGATATCATTTGTGCAGTTCAACTAAGATCAAGCGTGAAATGTATATCTCTGTTTGCACAAAAAGGTGGAAAGGAGGGTGACTAACAAGTGATGAAACATGCATCAAATGAAAAGAAGCATGTTCCTTATATGAATGGCAATCCTACAAGGACAGTAGCAATTTCTAAAGCAGTGGCATTGCTAGATATTAGTGTGGGCATTAGGATTAACTATGACAGCCGTTAAATACGACATTACTTTGGGCACGAGAGAGTAGGCGGACCAGGACAGCTGCATTTCTAACGAAAAGAACTAACTTATCTTAATGGGAAATTTAGCAGGATATGTAAAAAAGTGCCATTGATTCATATTACTGGAGGCATTACAGTGAAAACAACATTGGTTTAACGTGTCCTTACTTTTAACAGTGTGACTGCTACATTTTACCAGTCGCATTACATAAGAGTGGCTCGGGGCAACAAACATCAGAATAGGATATCTGGGTTGGTCCCATATTTTTCAGTATAGCCACCTTATACTGTGTGAGGCTAGCAAATCTAGTGCTGGACTTACTCTGTTGACTTGTCCCCCAGTCCCCACTTTCTTTCCTTTTTCAACCAATAGATCAGGTTTATATTGAGTTTGTACTGCGTTTCCCTTTATTTCTCTATTAGACCTAGAGACCAGTTGGATAGCCAGTCTCTGCTAGTTTTCGCCCCTATTATTTCCTCTTTCAACCAAGTCCTAGATTGAGGTAACAAATCCTCACCCACCCCACCCCCTTTCTTCCTTGTTTGAACCAAGTAGTACTAGATTCGAGTGCCTGAACTAGTTTTACCTCTTAAACATAAAAAATCAGGTGGTTTTCAAACAGCCAATCGATCCTATCTACGAGGGGCCCTGAGAAATAGTAGAAGATACAAATGCAGCGACATCAGGAGCTCGGGAAGTAGAGCAAGGCCTGTTTCGAAGGAAGTTATACCTGATGGTCGCCGGGATGTCGCTAGGTGGGTGGCGGGAGGCCGGATCTGCCCACACTACGGCAGCGAGGAAGAAGGGGTTGGAGGCCCTCCGTCGCCAACGGTGCTTGGGAGAGAACGGCAAGGTAGGCTGATCGGGACGCGCAAGCAGTGGGTAAGAGCCGTCGCCGAGGATGACCGCGTGAAGTTGCACCTTCTCACCTTCCCCGGCGGAGAGGATCCGGCTGGATCTGTGACCAGCGGTGAGCAAAGAGAGAGAGAGAGAGTGTGGCCATCGCCGTCATGTTTAGATCTGGAGAGGACGATACAGTGCGAAGAGAGCAACACTAGCAAGCAAGCGCGGAGGCTCCTGCCTATTAGTGGAGTTGTACTAGTTTTCTTTTGTCTACCAGAGCCGGCTTGACCTCGTCAATGACTGTCGAGAAGTCTTCATGCATGTGGCCCGGAGGCGCAGTTGTCGTCATTTTGATCTGAAGTGCCGGATTATAACATATAACATGAAAAAATGCCACATGACAAGAAATCATAACCTAACTGCCCAAAGGAGACAACATGAATCCCGACGGACAAACTAGACGAGGAACAAACCTCAAATTAAAGATAAACTCGTAGAAAAGGGGTCCGTCGATAGATGTCCTAATTAACATAGCCGGCTTGACCTAGATGGCAGCCGAGTAGTCTTCGTGCATGTGCCCCCAATGACTAGCCCAACTCAGTTGTCGCTGTTTAACCCTCGTAGTGATCCAAAGCACATGACACCTAATTTTGTGAGATGACAAGAAACCTTCTTTTAGATTTCTCACCACAAATACAACCATGTACAACACAACCTGCACGATATGTAGATGATAGCCAATCCAGACATGTCTCCTGGAGTCTGGTCACATGCATGGACAAACTGATCTTCCGTGTCTTGCAGGGATCGTCCAGGCACAAACATAGTACAACACTTCTCTAGTACTATCGCTCCTCTCCCTCTTCTATTAAGTCACTGATACGTCTCCAACGTATCTACTTTTCCAAACACTTTTGCCCTTGTTTTGGACTCTAACTTGCATGATTCGAATGAAACTAACCCGGGCCTACGCTGTTTTCAGCAGAACTGCCATGATGTTGTTTTATGTGTAGAAAAGAAAAGTTCTCGGAATGTCCTGAAAATCCACGGAGGCACTTTCTGGAATTAATAAGAATTTCTGGGTGAAAGAAATACACCAGGGGGCCCAGGGCCTGTCCACGAGATAGGGGGCGCGCCCCCCTTCTCGTGGGCCCCCTGGACCTCCACCGACCTCAACTCCAACTCCATATATTCACGTTCGGGGAGAAAAAATCAGAGAGAAAGTTTCATTGTGTTTTACGACACAGAGCCGCCGCCAAGCCCTAATCTCTCTCGAGAGGGCTGATCTGGAGTCCGTTCGGGGCTCCAGAGAGGGGGATTTGTCGCTGTCGTCATCATCTACCATCCTCCATCACCAATTTCATGATGCTCACTGCCGTGCGTGAGTAATTCCATCATAGGCTTGCTGGACGGTGATGGGTTGGATGAGATTTACCATGTAATCAAGTTAGTTTTGTTAGGGTTTGATCCCTTGTATCCACTATGTTCCGAGATTGATGTTGCTATGACTTTGCTATGCTTAATGCTTGTCACTAGGGCCCGAGTGCCATGATTTCAGATCTGAACCTATTATGTTTTCATGAGTATATGTGTGTTCTTGATCCTCTCTTGCAAGTCTATAGTCACCCATTATGTGTTATGATCCGACTACCCCGAAGTGACAATAATCGGGATACTTCTCGGTGATGACCGTAGTTTGAGGAGTTCATGTATTCACTATGTGCTAATGCTTTGTTCTGGTTCTCTATTAAAAGGAGTCCTTAATATCCCTTAGTTTCCGCTAGGACCCCGCTGCCACGGGAGGGTAGGACAAAAGATGTCATACAAGTTCTTTTCCATAAGCACGTATGACTATTTACGGAATACATGCCTACATTACATTGATCAACTGGAGCTAGTTCGGTGTCACCCTATGTTATAACTATTACATGAGGAATCGCATCTGGCATAATTATCCATCACTGGTCCATTGCCTACGAGCTTTTCACATATTGTTCTTCGCTTATTTACTTTTCCGTTGCTACTGTTACAACTACTACAAAAACCCAAAAACATTTATCTTTACTTTTGCTACCGTTACCTTTATTATCATACCACTTTTGCTACTAAATACTTTGCTGCAGATACTAAGTTATCCAGGTGTGGTTGAATTGACAACTCAACTGCTAATACTCAAGAATATTCTTTGGCTCCCCTTGTGTCGAATCAATAAATTTGGGTTGAATACTTTACCCTCGAAAGCTGTTGCGATCCCCTACACTTGTGGGTTATCAAGACTAATTTCTGGCGCCGTTGCCGGGGAGCATAGCTCTATTCTGTGAGTCACTTCGGATTTATATCTGTTGATCACTATGAAGAACTTGAAAGACGCTAAAACCAAGATTTTGCCCTCAGCTACGAGGGGAGGTAAGGAACTTCCATCTAGCTCTGCACTAGATTCTCCTTTTGTTATTAGTAAGCTTGCGAAACCTGAACCTGCTATTGCTATGAATTCTAATATGTCGCATGTTATTGATGATGCCACTTCTGCTATGCATGATGAAACTACTTCTGTGCGTGACACTACTTTGCCATTAGGTGAATTTCTTGATGAGCAACTTGCTAGAGTTAGGGGGAATGAAATTATTGAAGATCCTATTACTGATGATAGTTATGATGAAGGTTCTCCCAATGATTATGTATTACCTGTTGTTCCTAAGGTTTATGTTATGAATGAAGAAGTTGCTAGGTAAATCTTTGCTTGCAATGATAGATATGATCTTAAGAAATTATTAGCTAAATGGAAGCAGCAGTCTCTTAATGCTAGAATGAAACCCGATCCTGCTTTTGCTACTTTACCTATTTGTGTTACTGATAAGGATTATGAATTCTCTGTTGATCTTGAAATTATTACTTTAGTTAAATCTGATCCTTTTTATGGCCTTGAATTTGAAACTGTTGTGGCACATCTTACCAAGTTAAATGATATAACTACCCTATTTACTAATGATGAGAAGTCTCGCTATTTTTATATCCTTAAGATATTTCCGTTCTCATTAAAGGGTGATGCTAAGACTTGGTATAATTCTCTTGCTCCTGGTTGTGTGCGTAGTCCCCAGGATATGATTTATTACTTCTCTGCTAAATATTTCCCTGCTCATAAGAAACAAGCTGCCTTGCGGGAAATATATAATTTTGTGCAAATCAAAGAAGAGAGTCTCCCACAAGCTTGGGGGAGGCTTCTCCGATTACTTAATGCTTTGCCTGATCATCCTCTCAAGAAAAATGAAATACTTGATATCTTTTATAATGGACTAATCGATGCTTCCAATGACTACTTTGATAGTTGTGCTGGTTGTGTTTTCAGGGAAAGAATAGTCGACGAAGCTGAAATATTATTGAATAATATGTTGACTAATGAAAATAATTGGACTCTTCCTGAGCCAATTCCTGAAGTAATTCCTGAACCAATTGAGCCAACTCCTGAGCCTATTCCTAAACCCACTCCGAAGAAGAGAGGTGTTTTATTTCTCAGCCCTGAAGATATGCAAGAGGCAAAGAAATCAATGAAAGAAAAAGGTATTAAAGCTGAAGATGTTAAGAGCTACCTCCTATTGAAGAAATACATGGTCTTAATATACCGCCTGTTGAAGAACCGTATTGTCTTGATAACCCGACACAGGTAGTAAAGGTAAATTCTCTCTATGGATATGATAAAGTTGAAATCCCCTCTACTAAATTTCACAGCCCATGCTTGGATGAATTTGATGACTTTATGGCTAGACAAGAAAGTTTTAATGCTTATGTTGGTAGAGAGTTAAAGAATAATGCTTTCGAGATAGGACGTGTAAGTGATAATCTGCCTAGAGTTAAAGATGAACTCCACCTCATTAGCAAATATGCTTCGATGGTTGCTACTGAAGCTGAGCAAGTACTTAAAGCTCAAAATGATTTGCTTGATGAATTAAATAATAAAAATGACTTTGCTGTTAGAGTGGCTACTAGAACTGGTAGAATGACTCAGGAACCTTTGTATCCTGAAGGCCACCCTAAGAGAATCGAGCAAGATTCTCAGAGAAATAATTTAGAGGCACCTAGTTCTTCTAAAAAGAAGAAAAAGAAAAATGATAGGACTTTGCCTGCTTCTAGTGAACCTACTGTAGACACACATGAGAATCCCAATGATATTTCTATTTCTGATGCTGAAACTCAATGAGGTGATGAACATGAACCTAGTGATAATGTTAATGATAATGTTCATGTTGATGCTCAACCTAGCAAAAACAATGATGTAGAGATTGAACCTGCTGTTGATCTTGATAACCCACAATCAAAGAATCAACGTTATGATAAGAGAGATTTTGTTGCTAGGAAGCACGGTAAAGAAAGAGAACCATGGGTTCAGAAACCCATGCCCTTTCCTCCTAAACTATCCAAGTCAAAGGATGATGAGGATTTTGAGCGCTTTGCTGAAATGATTAGACCTATTTTCTTACGTATGCGCTTAACTGATATGCTGAAAGTGAATCCTTATGCTAAGTATATGAAGGATATCATTACAAATAAGAGAAAGATATCGGAAGCTGAAATTTCCACCATGCTTGCTAATTACACTTTTAAGGGTGGAATACCACAGAAACATGGAGATCCGGGTGTACCAACTATACCATGCTCCATTAAAGAAATTATGTTAGAACTGTTTTATGTGATCTTGGAGCCGGTGTTAGTGTTATGCCTCTCTCTTTATATCGTAGACTCGAATGGAATAAGTTGACACCTACTGAAATATCTTTGCAAATGGCTGATAAATCAACTGCTATACCTGTCGGTATTTGTGAGGATGTGCCTGTTGTGGTTGCAAATGTCACTATCTTAATGGACTTTGTTATTCTTGATATTCCCGAGGACGATAGTATGTCTATTATCCTTGGTAGACCTTTTCTTAATACTGCAGGGGATGTTATTGATTGCAACAAAGGCAATGTCACTTTTCATGTTAATGGTAATGAGCATACAATACACTTTCCGAGGAAACAATCTCAAGTTTATAGCATCAATTCTATTGGACAAGTTCCAACTATTATTATTGGAGGTTTTGAATTTCCTCTTCCTACTGTCAAGAAAAAGTATGATATTCTTATTGTTGGAGATTTTCATATCCCCGTTGAGGTAACTTAGTGTTATTCAAAATTTCTCCAGTTCTGTGTTATTCGGAATGCGTTTGTTAACAAGACTTGATCAACCTTGTTAGTGGATTCATTTTGATGATCACGAGATGGATGAAACTAGAAGGCACAACCTTCTGTACTCTCTTTTTACTTTCTGTTATTTAGAATAAATAATGCAAAAACAGTATTATCCGTCTGTTTTCGGAAATATCCATGCAATAAAAATAGTCCAAAAATAAAAGTGCTCCAAATGCCCTGCAAATTTAGTATGATTTTTTCTGGAATATTTGAGGATTTTAGGCACTGAAATCACTGCAGGAGGGGCAAGCACCAGGCCACGAGAGTGGAGGGCGCCCCCCTATAGGGCGCGCCCCCTGTCTCGTGGGCCCGTGGTGGCCCCCCTCCACTTATGCCAGCACCCACACACTTCATCTTCTACCCAAAAAAATCCCCATCCAGCTCAAGCACGAGTTCTAGCTCGTTTTACTGTGATTTTTGACCTCTTAGCTCAAAGCTCCATTCACAAAACTGGTTTGGGAGATTGTTGCTTGGTATGTGACTCCTCCATTGGCCCAATTAGTTTTTGTTCTAGTTCTTTATTCATTGCAAATTTTTGCTGCATAGGTGACCATGTTCTTGAGCTTGCATGTTAAATTTTTGAGGTCCCAAGCAATTCCAATGCATGATATAGGCTCTAGGCACTTGTAGGAGTAGTTGCTATCAATCTTGTTTAGTTTTATTCACTTTTATTTTGAAATTACTAAAATTTCAGAAATTTTCAAAAAAAGAATTATGCTTAGAAGAATGTACCAAGGTGGTTCCTCAGCAAAGAAAGGGCCAAGGATTGCTATACGTGAGCAAGACGTTGAATTGCCGAGGGACGCAAATGTACGAGCTTGTGAGTGGCCATCCGTTGATTTATGGTCGAAGCAGGCTTCAAGGAGGAATTTGACGCGTATGTGCGTAATGCCGAGCTGTTGGTCTTCTTACAAGATAAGTGTCCTCAGTACTATCAATTGACTGATTCCTTTGTGCGGAGGTTCCAATATATCTGTGCGCTTAATTCTCCTAGTGTCATGTTTGATATTTATGATACATATTATACCATGGATTTAGAGGATTTCACAACTGCTTGCAAACTCCCACAGTGGGGTAATATTAATGATCCTCGCAAATATGAATTTAGAGATTTTCTTGCTAGTATTACTATGGGAGAATCTAGGGACATAGCACCAGCTACCATAGGGAGCATTCATTTTCCCGCCATACATTGTTTTTCTCTCTTTATTGGTAGATGCATTAACGATAAAGACGAAGCTTGTCACATGTGTGTCCCTGATTTGTGTGTCCTCAAGAGTGCTGTTTCAGGTTATAAAGGTTATAACTTGGGGGCAATAGTTGCACGTAGGTTGCAGAATAATAGTAGAAAGGGAGATTTATTTCGAGGAATTTATGCAACCGGTGTGGCTAATTATCTTAATATAGCCCCACGAGAGGGGGATATTATTTTACCTCCTATTTAATTGGATAAAGAAGCTATGTTTAATCATCATTTTCTTGAGAGGAACGAACAATTCCTCCATTATCGACTAATCTATGACAGACGCAACGTCGTCCCTATCACTCTTCCTGCTCCCTACCTTTTTGATTATCAGGCAAAAGGAAGATATGTTATCACCAGGGAGGAAGGAGCTGAATATGAGAGGAGAGTGGAGGCAGCTCGCCAACACGCTGCAACTCAGGAGGCGGTTGCCGCTGCATCTCAGTACAACCCCGGTTTCACTTATGGATATCAGCCAGGCGATCCTTGGTACTAGACCAACTTAGGCCAAAAGCCTAAGCTTGGGGGAGTACGTATTTCTCACCGACTTTACATTCATATTCACACACTAGTCGTCGGTGCTCATACTCTTTCATTGTATTATCCATGCTAGTTTAAATTTCTTTTTCTAGTTTTCTTCTTGTGTGTTTGTTAGACCTTAAGAAAAACAAAAAAATTAGTTAGTTTAATTTCCATGCTTGTAGTAGAAATTAAAATGAAAATCCAAAAATATTTCTAGTTCTTCTTCTTACTTGTTGGGAGATTTCCCGTGTAAATAGTTTTCTTTTCTTTTCTTTCCTTTGGGGGTCGAGAAGACCATATTGAAAATGCTTAGTGGCTCTTATATGAATAATTGTTTATTTAACTTAGAGCCCATATTACCTTGTCTTCTCTCTTGAGTTGAATGCTTGCAGATTCCAGCTTAGTCCAATGCACGTGCACTCTTATTATTATACACATCGTTCGGTCGTGCAACTGAAAGGCAATAATGACAATTTATGATGGACTTATTGGGATGAGAAAAGCTGGTATGAACTCGACCTCTCTTGTTTTTGTAAATATGATGAGTTCATCGTTTCCGAGTCAGCTATTATGAAGTAAACATATTTGCAATGACATTTAGAGATTATAGTTGCTTGTGCCATGCTTGATTAGCTATGAGTTATAATGGTTTACCTTGCGTGCCAACATGCTATTAGAATGATTATGATGTGGTATGATGGGATGGTATCCTCCTTTAAATGAATTGAGTGACTTGACTTGGCACATGTTCACGCATGTAGTTGAATCAAATCAACATATCTTCACGATATTTATGTTCATGGTGGATTATATCCTACTCATGCTTGTCGGTGTAAATTAATTTTAATGCATGTTTATGACTGTTGTCGCTCTCTCAGTTGGTCGCTTCCCAGTCTTCTGCTAGCCTTCACCTGTACTAAGCGGGAATACTGCTTGTGCATCCAAACTCCTTAAACCCCAAAGTTGTTCCATATGAGTCCACCATACCTACCTATATGCGGTATTTACCTGCCGTTCCAAGTAAATTTGTATGTGCCAAACTCCAAACCTTCAAATGAAATTCTGTTTTGTATGCTCGAGCAGCTCATGTTTCAACTAGGGCTGCCTATATCTTCCATGCTAGGTGGGTTATTGTCAAGAGGAGTGGACTCCGCTCCTCATTCACGAGAAAGGGCCGGTAACCGGGATGCCCAGTCCCATGATCCAAAAAGATCAAAGCAAATCAAAATAATTAAACAAAACTCCCCCAGGTCTGTTGTTAGTTGGAGGCACTCGTTGTTTTGAGCAAGCCATGGATTGATGCTTGTTGGTGGTTGGGGGAGTATAAACCTTTACCATTCTGTTTGGGAACTGCCTATAATGCATGTAGTATGGAAGATACAGCCCTCTCATAGTTGTTGCGTTGACAGCAAAAGTATGCCGCTCAAAATGTTATTCAATCTCTATTTTAAAATCAAGCTCTGGCACCTCTACAAATCCCTGCTTCCCTCTACGAAGGGCCTATCTATTTACTTTTATGTTGAGTCATCACCCTTCTTATTAAAAAGCACCCGCTGGAGAGCACACTGTCATTTGCATTCATTACTACTGGTTTATATTGGGTATGACTTGACTGGATCTCTTTTACCATGAATTACAATGTTTAGTCAGTCCTTGATCTTTAAAGGTGCTCTGCATTTATGTTTTGCGGTCTCAGAAAGGGCTAGCGAGATACCATTTTGTTATATCATGTTATAATTTTTTTGAGAAAGCGTTGTCATCCGAGTTTTATTATTATGGCTCGCTAGCTGATTATGCTACTGATATGAGTAATTGTGAGACCTAAGTGTTATTGTGAGTATGGTTAGTTCATAATATTGGCTGAAACTTGAATGCTGGCTTTTCTTGTTTACAACAACAAGAGCAAATAGAGTTTGTAAAAGTGTTTCTTTATCACTTTCAGTTTATCAACTGAATTGCTTGAGGACAAGCAAAGGTTTAAGCTTGGGGGAGTTGATATGTCTCCAACGTATCTACTTTTCCAAACACTTTTGCCCTTGTTTTGGACTCTAACTTGCATGATTTGAATGAAACTAACCCGGACTGACGCTGTTTTCAGCAGAACTGCCATGATGTTGCCTTATGTGTAGAAAAGAAAAGTTCTCGGAATGTCCTGAAAATCCACGGAGGCACTTTTTGGAGTTAATAAGAATTTCTGGGAGAAAGAAATACACCAGGGGGCCCAGGGCCTGTCCACGAGACAGGGGGCGCGCCCCCTGGACCTCCACCAACCTCAACTCCAACTCCATATATTCACGTTCGGGGAGAAAAAATTAGAGAGAAAGTTTCATCGCGTTTTACGACACAGAGCCGCCGCCAAGCCCTAATCTCCCTCGGGAGGGCTGATCTGGAGTCCGTTCGGGGCTCCGAAGAGGGGGATTTGTCGCCGTCGTCATCATCAACCATCCTCCATCACCAATTTCATGATGCTCACTGCCATGTGTGAGTAATTCCATCGTAGGCTTGCTGGACGGTGATGGGTTGGATGAGATTTACCATGTAATCAAGTTAGTTTTGTTAGGGTTTGATCCCTAGTATCCACTATGTTCTGAGATTGATGTTGCTATGACTTTGCTATGCTTAATGCTTGTCACTAGGGCCCGAGTGCCATGATTTCATATCTGAACCTATTATGTTTTCATGAAGATATGTGTGTTCTTGATCCTATCTTGCAAGTCTATAGTCTCCCGTTATGTTTTATGATCCGACAATCCCGAAGTGACAATAATCGGGATACTTCTCGGTGATGACCGTAGTTTGAGGAGTTCATTTATTCACTATGTGCTAATGCTTTGTTCTAGTTCTCTATTAAAAGGAGTCCTTAATATCCCTTAGTTTACGCTAGGACCCCGCTGCCACGGGAGGGTAGGACAAAAGATGTCATACAAGTTCTTTTCCATAAGCACGTATGACTATTTACGGAATACATGCCTACATTACATTGATGAACTGGAGCTAGTTCTGTGTCACCCTATGTTATAACTATTACATGAGGAATCACATCTGACATAATTATCCATCACTGATCCATTGCCTACGAGCTTTTCACATATTGTTCATCGCTTATTTACTTTTCCGTTGCTACTGTTACAACTACTACAAAAACCCAAAAACATTTATCTTTACTTTTGCTACCGTTACCTTTATTATCAGACCACTTTTGCTACTAAATACTTTGCTGCAGATACTAAGTTATCCAGGTGTGGTTGAATTGACAACTCAACTGCTAAAACTCAAGAATATTCTTTGGCTCCCCTTGTGTCGAATCAAGAAATTTGGGTTGAATACTTTACCCTCGAAAGCTGTTGCGATCCCCTACACTTGTGGGTTATCAGTCACCCGACTTGCGGGGCCGAGGAGTGTACTTATGGTCAGTTCTCAATTGCGGTCCCACATGCGTGTGCAAATGCAATATGACGTGAAGAGTAGCGTGCCAGACCGACCGACCGTCTGGGGTGCGACGCGAATGCGACGGGCATGCTGTATACTCCGTACATGTGTATCGCCGTTTTCTAGAGGCTTTGCTCCATGGCGCAATCCATGGATACAAAATTAGTATATTGTACTATTTAAAAGTCGAGGGCGGGGCTTTTCCTGTGCGTTAGGCGGGGCAGTTCCGCCTAGTTGGTTCGACAGAGACGCGAGAAGATGAGGGAGTAGGCTGCTGCAAACGTAGGGCTGTGTGATTTGACAGCGAGTTACTGCTGGACAGGTGGGGCCCCATGATTTGACTTGCCATTATCATTTTAACTGCGACGCTACGACCGGCGTGAGTCTCCCGATTCCTGACCACCTCCATACATGTGCCTCTCCCAATGCTCCACCATGTAGTAGAGGCTGGCTCTTGCATGAGAGCCCACTTCTCCACTTTTTCCTTGCCTCTCTTTCCTCCACATATGCAAAAATTCCATGTAAAGCGCACTATTGTACTTTGCTCCTACAGGTGCTAAGCTTGCCACATAGGCATAAAGTCTGATGTGGCAAGTTAATCAAGAAGAGAGAGACTAGTTTGGTGACCCAAGGAAGAAACGATGCTAAGCGCGTGTACCTAGGTGAAAAGACAATTTTGAGTCTATAGCTAATTAAATGAAGCAAACTTAGCAACAAAAAACTAATAAGCACACCATTTCATTGGAAGAGGTCACTCCTTGGCAAATGCAATAAATACTACTCCCTGTGTCCCATAATATAAGAACGTTTTTGGCACTACACTAGTGTCAAAAACGTTCTTATATTATGGGACGGAGGGAGTACGAAGAAAGAGATAGAGAGAAGTAAAAAAATACACTTATAGCTAACCTTGTTGTAGTATGAGTGACTAAGTGATGACTATGTATGACATGCCAACATCAGATAGCCTAACGCACCGTGTTAAATCTACAAGGGCGCGATCGCGCGAGCGACGCGATGGTCGTGGTAGGCGCGACCATGATACGGTCTGCTGTCAGCCCTTGGATCTGAGATCAGACGGTCACATGCTAAGTTGCCGAAAATTTGCAGAATAACCCTCCAGGATAGGATATTCACCCATAGGTCTAGAATCATGCCATGCAACTGTTCGGTCTCAGATCCAAGGGCTCTCGGAAGCCCGTATCATGGGAGAATGGAAAGCCACTACCCTGCCGATCGCACGCTGGCAGTTCGCTCCTACTCGTCCCTGCACGTCCTTTAATACTATGGTGGTTCGCTCCTAGTCGTCCCGTCCTTTCACATTACGGCAGTTCCACTAATCCCAACCCTCCTCCCAAATCCATGGCGTCCCAAATCTCCATGATCGGTGGTGAGTACAAGGTTAGAACCATCACCTGTGATGAGTTTGACGTCATCTACACCCATTCTTCCGCGATGGTGAAAGAATGCCTTTCTCGCTTCAGACGCATGTTCAAAAACTCAGATGATGAGTGGGTCGCTGGGCTAGATGTTGAGTACACCATAGTCCTGGGACGAGAGAAGGATCTAAAGGACGAAGAGAGGAAGAAGCCCGCCGTGATCAAGGTTTGTGTGCATGACTTATGATTGGTCTACCACATATGCCATGCCGATGTTGAATGCCTGGATTTTAAGAACTTCCTCAAGAGAAACCTAGTCAAATTCGTTAATGTAGACTTTAAGAACGCCGAAGAAGTCCTGGGTCGGATAGGCCTCATTGTAGGCAACCCCTTCGACCTCCAGAAGAATCGGTTGCTGCTCTCCGATGGCCAACCTTCAATGCTGACCCTGGCAGGAGCCATGGTTCATCCTTCATACGGTAAACTGGAGAAACCTCCATACACGTTTCATCGTTATGCATGGCAGCGGAATGTACTTAATATAGACCACATCCACTATGCTGCAATGGATGGCTTCCTTTGTTTCAATATCTACAAGGGTTGGATGAAGAGCAAGAGCCAAGTGTGCGGTTCAAGCAAAGAAGTATCGGCCAAGAGGAAGAGGGACAAGGACGAAGTCGAGGACGTGGACGAGGACTCCGAGTAAGGTGGCAGTGTTGTTGCTCATGGTGGTTCTAATACAGTGTCTACCGGAATAGTTGCAAAGTTTAATTTCAGGTGTCCTTAATTTTATTTGAGGGGTGTGTTGTGCTGGGCCCCCAGCAGAACTATGTAATGTTTCTTCTTGTTACTTTAACTCTTCAGTACGTACATACTAGTATTTCTTACATTTCATCTTTTAGTTGGTATAGTACTACCACTCGTTTCTTCACATTATATACGTACAATATATATGGCCAACATCATATAGCCAGCAGTTTAGTTGTCAAAGAATTTCAGGGTGCTTAGATTTTTCAAAGAATTCCGGGATGCTTAGTTTTATTTGAGGGGTGGGTTGTGCTGGACACCATTATTGTGACTAGCCTTTTTAATAGTACTATATGCATAATTCGGCGATGAGCACTCTCTATATGTACCACCTTTTTTTAATTTCAAGTTTTGCTCCATGGCGCAATCCATCGATACTACTACTATACAAAAGTATACATTTTTTAAAAGGCTAGAGGGCGAGGCAGTCTAGCTTGGTCGGTTTCACAAGAGGCGAGGGCCTTTGTGATTTGACGGCTCATTACTGTTGGAAGGCAGGGCCTTGTGATTTGTCTGCTCATATAAATGCGCCGACAACCTGAGGAGGAGCAAAGAACCATGCGGTACACTCAAGTTTTCCACTTGAGTAGTACTATGACAGAGGAGCACGAAACACGACAGCCCAGTGCCATATGGCGATAAAAATGATCTAATTTGCTAGTCATCTCATTGTTAGCATTGTTCTATTCATTCTATCAAAAAAGCATTGTTTTATTGATGCCTCGCAGAGAACATGACACGTGCAGCGGAACACCCGAAGCAAAAGATGGAACACAGGAGCAAAAGAAGAAGGAAGATTATCACCCCAAATGATCTAATTCGCTGCGGAGTCGTAACTGCTTCTTCATCGCCTCCACGACCTTGATAACCCACAAGTATAGGGGATCGCAACAGTTTTCGATGGTAGAGTATTCAACCCAAATTTGTTGATTCGACACAAGGGGAGCCAAAGAATATTCTCAAGTATTAGCAGCTGAGTTGTCAATTCAACCACACCTGGAAACTTAGTATCTGCACCAAAGTGTTTAGTAGCAAAGTAATATGATAGTGGTGGTAATGGTAACAAAAGTAAAGACAGTAACAATAATGTTTTTGGTATTTTGTAGTGATTGTAACAGTAGCAACGGAAAAGTAAATAAACGAGGACCAATATATGGAAAACTCGTAGGCACCAGATTAGTGATGGATAATTATGCCGGATGCGGTTCGTCATGTAACAGTCATAACATAGGGTGACATAGAACTAGATCCATTTCATCAATGTAATGTAGGCATGTATTCCGTATATAGTCATACGTGCTTATGGAAAAGAACTTGCATGACATCTTTTGTCCTACCCTCCCGTGGCAACGGGGTCCTATTGGAAACTAAGGGATATTAAGGCCTCCTTTTAATAGAGAACCGGAACAAAGCATTAGCACATAGTGAATACATGAACTCCTCAAACTATGGTCATCACCGGGAGTGGTCCTGATTATTGTCACTTCGGGGTTGCCGGATCATAACACATAGTAGGTGACTATAAACTTAAAAGATAGGATCAAGAACACACATATATTCATGAAAACATAATAGGTTCAAATCTGAAATCATGGCACTCGGGCCCTAGTGACAAGCATTAAGCATAGAAAAGTCATAGCAACATAAATCTCAGAACATAATGGATACTAGGGATCAAACCCTAACAAAACTAACTCGATTACATGATAAATCTCATCCAACCCATCACCGTCCAGCAAGCCTACGATGCAATTACTCACGCACGGCGGTGAGCATCATGAAATTGGTGATGGAGGATGGTTGATGATGACGACGGCGATGAATCCCCCTCTCCGGAGCCCCAAACGGACTCCAGATCAGCCCTCCCAAGAGAGATTAGGGCTTGGCGGCAGATCCGTATCGTAAAACGCGATTATTTCTTCTCTCTGATTTTTTTCTCCCCGAAAGCCAATATATGGAGTTGGAGTTGGCGTCGGAGGGCCACAGGGGGCCCACGAGGTAGGGGACGCGCCCCCCACCCTCGTGGACAGGGTGTGGGCCCCCTGGCCTTCATCTTTGGCGATGATTTTTATTTATTTTTTCCAAGGTGTTCCGTGGAGTTTCAGGACATTCCGAGAACTTTTATTTTCTGCACAAAAAACAACACCATGGCAGTTCTGCTGAAAACAACGTCAGTCCGGGTTAGTTCCATTCAAATCATACAAGTTAGAGTCCAAAACAAGGGCAAAAGTATTTGGAAAAGTAGATACGACGGAGACGTATCAACTCCCCCAAGCTTAAACCCTTGCTTGTCCTCAAGCAATTCAGTTGACAAACTGAAAGAGAAAAAGAAAAACTTTACAAACTCTGTTTGCTCTTGTTGTTGTAAACATGAAAAGCCAGCATTCAAGTTTCGGCAATTATTATGAACTAACCATACTCACAATAACACGTAGGTCTCACAATTACTCATATCAATAGCATAACCAGCTACCGAGCCATAATAATAAAACTCAGATGACAACACTTTCTCAAAATAATCATAACATGATATCACAAAATGGTATCTCGCTAGCCCTTTCTGAGACCGCAAAACATAAATGCAGAGCACCTTTAAAGATCAAGGACTGACTAAACATTGTAATTCATGGTAAAAGAGATCCAGTCAAGTCATACCTAGTAGAAACCAATAATAATGAATGCACATGACAGTGTGCTCCTCAGCGGGTGCTTTTTAATAAGAAGGGTGATGACTCAACATAAAAGTAAATAGATAGGCCCTTCGCAGAGGGAAGCAGGGATTTGTAGAGGTGCCAGAGCTCGGTTTTGAAATAGAGATAAATTATATTTTGAGCGGCATACTTTCATTGTCAACATAACAACTAAAAGATGACGATATCTTCCATGCTAAACAGATTATAGGTGGTTCCCAAATAGAATGGTTAAGTTTATACTCCCCTCCTCCACAAGCATCAATCCATGGCTTGCTCGAAACAACGAGTGCCTCCAACATTCAACGGGTCCCAAGGGGAGTTTTGTTTGCAATTATTTTGATTTAGTTTGCATAAAGCATGGGACTGGGCATCCCGGATACCAGCCATTTTCTCGTGAATGAGGAGCGGAGTCCACTCCTCTTGAGAATAACCCGCCTAACACGGAAGATAAGGGCAGCTCTAGTTGACATATGAGCTATTCGAGCATGTAAAACAGAATGTTTATTTGAAGGTTTAGAGTTTGGCACATACAAATTTACTTGGAACGGCAGGTAAATACCGCATATAGGAAGGTATAGTGGACTCATATGGAATAACTTTGGGATTTAAGGAGGTTGGATGCACAAGCAGTATTCCCGCTTAGTACAGGTGAAGGCTAGCAAAAGACTGGGAAGCGACCAACTGAGAGAGCGACAACAGTCGTAAACATGCATTAAAACTAATTTCCACCGAATACAAGCATGAGTAGGATATAATCCACCATGCATGAACATAAATATCATGAAGGCTATGTTGATTTGATTCAACTACATGCGTGAACATGTGCCAAGTCAAGTCACTCAATACATTTAAAGGAGGATACCATCTTATCATACCACATCATAATCATTCTAATAGCATGTCGGCACGCAAGGTAAACCATTATAACTCATAGCTAATCAAGCATGGCACAAGCAACTATAATCTCTAAATGTCATTGCAAATATGTCTACTTCATAATAGCTGAATCAGGAACGATGAATCATCATATTTACAAAAACAAGAGAGGTCGAGTTCATACCAGCTTTTCTCATCCCAATAAGTCCATCATATATCATCATTATTGCCTTTCACTTGCATGACCGAATGGTGTGTATAATAATAAGAGTGCACGTGCATTGGACTAAGCTGGAATCTCCAAGCATTCAACTCAAGAGAGAAGACAAGTAATATGGGCTCGAAGTTAAATAAACAATGATGCATGTAAGAGCCACTAAGCATTTTCAATATAGTCTTCTCGACCCCCAAAAGAAAGGAAAAGAAATAAAACTATTTACACGGGAAAGCTCCCAACAAGTAAAAAGAAGAACGGGATATATTTTTGGGTTTTCTTTTTAATTCTACTACAAGCATGGAAAATAAACTAACTAATTTTTTTTGTTTTTCTCAAGGTTTATCAAACACACAAGAAGAAAGCAGGAAAAAGAAAGTAAAACTAGCATGGATATTAGAGTGAAAAAGTATGAGCACCGACATCTAGCAATGAGTGTGTGTGAACATGAATGTAATGTCGGTGGGAAATACATACTCCCCCAAGCTTAGGCTTTTGGCCTAAGTTGGTCTATTGCCAGGGACAGCCTGGCGGATACCCGTAAGTGAAGCTGGGGTCGGACTGCGATGAAGAAGACTCCGGCTGCCACTAGCTGGCAGCCTCCTCTGGATCCCAAGAATAAATAGATAGTCGTGGAGGCTCATCTTGTGGCTCCGGCTCCAGGGCTGGTGCGGGGTTCCGATAGGCTTGAACAACCGACCACGGAATGATGTGAGGTTCTGCAAACAAGTTAAACAAAGAAGGAGCAGGCAAAGTAATAGTCTCAAGGTGATGTTTATGAAAGTATAATTTATATTTGAGCTCCCCATCGCAACTCTTAACAAGAAAATCATGCGCTATCATACTCTTATAATCTAAATAAGCACGGGGAAGCGCTGTTTCTTCTTTCTCCTCATGCCTAATAGGTATTTCAAAATGTTCAGCTAGGCATGAAGCATAAATGCCTCCAAAGATGGGGCCCTTAGTACGGTTCAGACTTAACCGTCTAGCAACAATTCCACCAATACTAACAGAGTTATTGCGGTATAAACCATGGAGCAAAATAATAATATCAGGAATACTAAGGTTCCCACAGTTCCCCGCGTCCAATCAAGCAATGACTAGCAAATAAGGCAAAGTAGCGTAAAACGGGAAAATGTATGCTAGTGATCCTTGCATCAGAAACCTTCCTGGTTTCTCCCACAGTGATAGTGTTAATAAAAGCTTCTACTTCATTACGGTGGGGTTCATCTAAGTTGCCCTCAAAGGGTATTCTGCAAACCTCGCAGAATTCAACTAATGTCATCTCTTTAACAACGTCATATAAATGAAACTCTACTATTGGAGGTGATTTCTTAGGGAAAAAGTAGAAGTTTTGCACAAAAGTATTTGTGAGTAAGAGATACTAATGACGTTGGTTGTGGAGGAAGTTGGTGAGGCCGGTGTTCTCAATCAATAAATAGAAATCCTCATAAATCTCGGCTCTCCTCAAGAAGTCATCGAAAGGCCATTCACACGGCCGGACCTCCGCGGTGCGGGGCAAATTAAATTTGGGCTTCTCTTCTTCTTCCTTTTGTTTTTCCTTAGAGCTTCGGCTCGACGAGCCCCTCAAAAGTCTCTTCATTATTTCTGAAACAATCTGAAATTTTTAGTAACTTCAAATAAAAGTGAACCAACTGGAATAAAATTGATAGCAACAACTCCCACAAGTGCCTAGGGCCTATATCAAGCAATAGAACTACTTGGAACCATATAAATTTCACATGCAAGCTCAAGAACATGGTCACCTATGTAGCACAAATTTGCAATGAATAAAGCACTAGAACAAAAACTAATTGGACCAATGGAGGAGTGACATACCAAGGAACAATCTCCCCAAGCAGTTTTGCGAGAGGTGCTTTGAGCAAGGAGATCGAAAATCACAGCAACGGGGGCTGGAGCTCGTGCTTGAGTTGGTTTTTCGTGTTTGTGTGAGGCAGAGGAAGAAGATCGGTGCAGGAATAAGTGGAGGAGGGCCACCGTGGGCCCACGAGGCAGGGGGGCATGCCCAGGGGGTACGGCGCGCCCTCCACTAAGTTACCTCAACGGGGATATGAAAATCCCCAACGATAAGAATATCATACTTTTTCTTGACAGTAGGGAGAGGAAATTCAAAACCTCCAAATATAATCAATGGAACTTTTCCAATAGAGTTGATACTATAAACTTGAGGTTGTTTCCTCGGAAAATGTACCATGTGCTCATTGCCATTAACACGAAAAGTGAGATTGCCTTTGTTGCAATCAATAACAGCCCTGCAGTATTAAGGAAAGGTCTTCCAAGAATAATAGACATACTATCATCCTCGGTAATATCAAGAATAACAAAGTCCGTTAAAATAGTAACGTTTGCAACCACAACAGGCACATCCTCACAAATACCGACAGGTATAGCAGTTGATTTATCAGCCATTTGCAAAGATATTTCAGTAGGTGTCAACTTATTCCATTCGAGTCTACGATATAAAGAGAGAGGCATAACACTAACACCGGCTCCAAGATCACATAAAGCAGTTCTAACATAATTTCTTTTAATGGAGCATGGTATAGTTGGTACACCCGGATCTCCAATTTTCTATGGTATTCCACCCTTAAAAGTGTAATTAGCAAGCATGGTGGAAATTTCAGCTTCCGACATCTTTCTTTTATTTGTAATGATATCCTTCATATACTTAGCATAAGGATTTGTTTTGAGCACATCAGTTAATCGCATACGCAAAAAGATGGGTCTAATCATTTCAGCAAAGCGCTCAAATCCTCATCATCCTTTTTCTTGGATGGTTTCGGAGGAAAAGGCATGGATTTCTGAACCCATGGTTCCCTTTCTTTACCATGTTTCCTAGCAACGAAGTCTCTTTTATCATAACGTTGATTCTTTGATTGTGGGTTATCAAGATCAACAGCAGGTTCAACTTCTACATCAGTATCATTACTAGGTTGAGCATCAACATGAACATTATCATTAACATTATCACTAGGTTCATGTTCATCACCTAATTGTGTTTCAGCATCAGAAAAAGAGATATCATTTGGATTCTCAGGTGGTTCAGCAATAGGTTCACTAGAAGTGTGCAAAGTCGTATCATTTTTGTTTTTCTTCCTCTTAGGAGAACTAGGTACATCAATATTGTTTCTCTGAGAATCTTGCTCGATTCTCTTAGGGTGGCCTTCAGGATACAAAAGTTCCTGAGTCATTCTACCAGTTCTAGTAGCCACTCTAACAGCATAATCGTTTTTCTTACTATTCATTTCATCAAGCACTTCTTTCTGAGCTTTAAGTACTTTTTCTACTTGAGTGGTAACCATAGAAGCATGTTTGCTAACAAGTTTAAGTTCACCTCTAATATCAGCCATATAATCACCCAAGCGTTTAATCATAATGATATTCTATTTTAATTGTCTACCAAAATAAGCATTAAAGTCATCTTGCTTAGACATAAAGTCATCAAACTCATCCAAGCACTGACTAGCAATTTTAGTAGGAGGGACTTCAACTTTATCATATCTATAGAGAGAATTTACCTTTACTACCTCTGTCGGGATATCGGGAGGTTCTTCATTAAATAAGTAATTGAGATCATATACTTCTTCAACAGGCAGTAAATTAAGACCATGTATTTCTTCAATAGGAGGTAAATTCTTAACATCTTCATCTTTAATACCTTTTTCTTTCATAGATTTCTTTGCCGCTTGCATATCTTCGGGACTGAGAAATAGAACACCTCTCTTCTTCGGAGTTGGTTTAGGAATAGGCTCAGTAATTGGCTCAGGAACTGGTTCAGGAGGTAGCTCGGGAGGTGACCAATTATTTTCATTTGCCAACATATTATTCAATAGAATTTCAGCGTCATCCGGTGTTCTTTCCCTCAAAAGAGAACCAGCACAACTATCCAGGAAATCTCTGGAAGCATCAGTTAGTCCATTATAAAAGATATCAAATATTTCAGGTTTCTTAAGAGGATGATCAGGCAAAGCATTAAGCAACTTGAGAAGCCTCCCCCAAGCTTGTGGGAGACTCTCTTCTTCAATTTGCCCAAAGTTGTATATTTCCCTCAAAGCAACTTGTTTCTTATGAGCTGGGAAATATTTGGCAGAGAAGTAATAAATCATATCCCGGGGACTTTGCACACAACCAGGATCAAGAGAATTATAACATATCTTAGCATCACCCTTTAATGAGAACGAAAATATTTCGAGTAAATAAAGATAGCGCGATCTATCATAATTAGTAAACAGGGCAGCTATATCATTTAACTTAGTAAGATGTGCCACAACAGTTTCAGATTCATAACCATAAAAAGGACCAGATTCAACCAAAGTAATTATATCTGGATCTACAGAAAAATCATAATAATCCTGATCAGGAACACAGATAGGTGAAGTAGCAAAAGCAGGGTCGGGTTTCATTCTATCTCTAAAAGATTCTTTACTCCATTTTACTAGCAACCTCTTAAGTTCACGTTTATCCTGGCAAGCAAGAATAGCTGCAGAAGATTCAGCATCAAAAAGATAACCCTCAGGAATAGCAGGCATAGGTTCATCATCAGTAACATCATCGTGTTCAAGTTCAATAATTTCTCTTTCTCTAGACCTAGCAATTTGCTCATCAAGAAATTCACCAAGTGGCACAGTAGTATCAAGCATATAAGTAGTTTCATCATAAGCATCATGCATAGCAGAAGTGGCATCATCGATAACATGAGACATATCAGAATTCATAACAGTAGTAGGTTTAGGTGTCGTAAACTTACTCATAACAGAAGGAGAATCTAGTGCAAGGCTAGATGGCAGTCCCTTACCTCCCCTCGTAGTTGAGGGCAAAATAGTAGTTCGATCATCTTTCAAGTTCTTCATAGTGTCCAGCAGATATAAATCCCAAGTGACTCAAAGAATAGAGCTATGCTCCACGGCAATGGCGCCAGAAAAAGGTCTTGATAACCCACAAGTATAGGGGATCGCTACAGTTTTCGAGGGTAGAGTATTCAACCCTAATTTGTTGATTCGACACAAGGGGAGCCAAAGAATATTCTCAAGTATTAGCAGCTGAGTTGTCAATTCAACCACACCCGGAAACTTAGTATCTGCAGCAAAGTGTTTAGTAGCAAAGTAATATGATAGTGGTGGTAATGGTAACAAAAGTAAAGACAGTAAAAGTAATGTTTTTAGCATTTTGTAGTCATTGCAACAGTAGCAACGGAAAAGTAAATAAACGAGGACCAGTATATGGAAAACTCGTAGGCACCGGATTAGTGATGGATAGTTATGCCGGATGCAGTTCGTCATGTAATAGTTATAACATAGGGTGACACAAAACTAGCTCCAGTTCATCAATGTAATGTAGGCATGTATTCCGTATATAGTCATACGTGCTTATGGAAAAGAACTTGCATGGCATCTTTTGTCCTACCCTCCCGTGGCAGCGGGGTCCTATTGGAAACTAAGGTATATTAAGGCCTCCTTTTAATAGACAACAGGAACAAAGCATTAGCACATAGTGAATACATGAACTCCTCAAACTATGGTCATCACCGGGAGTGGTCCCGATTATTGTCACTTCGGGGTTGCCGGATCATAACACATAGTAGGTGACTATAGACTTGCAAGATAGGATCAAGAACACACATATATTCATGAAAACATAATAGGTTCAGATCTGAAATCATGGCACTCGGGCCCTAGTGACAAGCATTAAGCATAGCAAAGTCATAGCAATATCAATCTCAAAACATAATGGATACTAGGGATCAAACCCTAACAAAACTAACTCGATTACATGATAAATCTCATCCAACCCATCACCATCCAGCAAGCCTACGATGAAGTTACTCACGCACGACGGTGAGCATCATGAAATTGGTGATGGAGGATGGTTGATGATGACGACAGCGACGAATCCCCCTCTCCGGAGCCCCGAACGGACTCCAGATCAGCCCTCCCGAGAGAGATTAGGGCTTGGCGGCGGCTCCATATCGTAAAACATGATTATTTCTTCTCTCTGATTTTTTTCTCTCCGAAAGCCAATATATGGAGTTGGAGTTGGCGTCGGAGGGCCACCTGGGGGCCCACAAGGTAGGGGGCGCGCCCAGGGGGGGGCGCCCCCACCCTTGTGGACAGGGTGTGGCCCCCCTGGCCTTCATCTTTGGCGACAATTTTTCTTTATTTTTTCTAAGGTGTTCCGTGGAGTTTCAGGACATTCCGAGAACTTTTATTTTCTGCACAAAAAATAACACCACGGCAGTTCTGCTGAAAACAGCGTCAGTCCGGGTTAGTTCCATTCAAATCATACAAGTTAGAGTCCAAAACAAGGGCAAAAGTGTTTGGAAAAGTAGATACGACGGAGACGTATCAGACCTCCATCTCCTTGCGCGTCTCCTCCGCCATCTTTTTCATTCTGTCCATGACACGGGAATTGTCGACGCGAGCCTTCATCATCTGTTCCACGGCCGCATTACGTACCTTGACAGCAGCCGGGTGCTTGATGTGGAGCTTCGCCAACTCCTTCTGTTCCATGACGAGGCCCTGCAGCATCTTCATCGAGGAACTACTATTCTCATGCAGCTTCTTCCAGTCGGCGTTCTTCTCCTTCAACAGGTCGAGCTCGTGGCAGAGCTTCGCCTTGTCCTCTTGAAGTTGCAGGATTTCTCCGGTCCCCTTCTTCTCCGAGGCAATGCTCTTCTTCAGCAGCATCACGAAGCCGGCGCTCAACTCCCCCTGGTTATTGAGATCAGCGGGAATGTCGTTGAGGCTCTCCTTCAACAGCTCCACTAAGCCTTGGATGAACTCCTTCTGCTTATTGAGGTGCTTATTGAGCTGATCGGGCATGCCGTCGAGGGATAACGGCTCCAGCGCCACTAGCTCGGCATGTTCGCCTCTGCGGCTAGGGCGCTCCTGGGAGCCATCACCTGCCCGTGAGAGATCTTTAGAGGTCTTTGTGTGGCGGCGAGCTCTCTTTTTCTCCCATAGCCTTGGTTGCCGCTCCCTTGTTACGAGTAGTTCTCGACCTAGACCTCTGCTCACCGGCCATGGCAAGGACGGACGAAGAAGAATCACTTATGAGGAGGAAAGGTAGAGTAATTTTCGGTTAGGTAGTTCTCCTTTTTATAACCTAAGTACTAGCACTAGTACTAATACCTGCATAGTGGGAACATGTTCAGGTTTGGTACGTACTAGTAGGTGTGAGCAGGCTTTCGAATGGGATGGGAACAAGGTAAACATTTGATGGTTTTGGTTTCGAGGTCCGTAACGGCGCCCGATGATTTTCGTGGAATATAAATTTCAAGTAGACTACACTGCTCAAATGCGTAAATATTATGTTACTGTCAAAAATTGGCACAAAATACGAAGGAGACCAATGGAAGTACTACTAGCAACCCTTTGATTTAACTACTCGCATGCGTGCAGTGGATTAGTAATGTCTTTCTTCCGCCCTCACGTCCACTCAATTTGCATGCGCTGTATCAATTGACCATCAATGAAGTGAATGACTTTACACGCGTCAAATTATCAGATGGGGTGGATCTTGGTACAAAATTGCGTCTGCCCGTGTACCCGCGTGTGCGTGCGAGGGAATGAGTGCGTGCGTGGCATCCATGCACATCTTCGCTTCGTGCATGTACCGACAGTATGTCTTAGGGAGGACGAGTACATTCTTCTGGAACCAGCAGCACGTCACTTTGATCAAACACACAAGGAGGTCGCGACAACACCTCCACATGTGCCACGTGGCTTCATGAATGTAGCATGCCGTTGGAATTCTAATTTATGTGTTTTGTACATACTCTAAGTACTAGTAAGGTACACGTGCATTGTACGCATCCGATTTTGCAACCAAATTATGAATACGTACCACACTATAGCATGTAAGCTCCGAGTCATATATGCCTTATGTACACCTTCGTTTAATTCTAATAGTTCATCTCATTCAAAATCAATTAGTTTTTATGAAAAAGCTAGGGCCTCTTGGATTTGTAGGATTTCCAAAAGGCGGGAATAGGAAAAATGTGGGATTATAGTGGAATGTCGTCTTGAATCCTACAGGATTGTACAAGTGTTTGATTGTGCATAGAAAAAACACAGAATTCTTTCAAAGAGGTTTGACTGGATGGGATGTTTCCTATGAAATCTAGTGCAAATGAATCATATGGAAAAATTCCTATGGTTTACAATCCTACGAATCAAACAACCAAGATAGAAAAAATTCCTAAGGATTAGAATCCTCCAAAATTCCTTTGAGAATCCTTTGAATCAAAGAAGCCCTTAATCTATTTTATGATTCATGGAATTGTGCGTTGTAAAGCATGGAGTAAAAATAAATAATGGCAACTCAACTAGAAAAAAAGTTTGGGTAGTTATGATACGGAAGATTCTAGAACAAAAGAGAACCACTGTTGTTTTGAGGTTTGTGCATTATGCTTAAGTTCAACCACGGAGTATGCTAGATTGTACATGGGGAAAAAAACCGGTGGGGGGCTAGAAGATGGTGCGAGGGGCCGAGTGGAGGGAGACTATGAAGGACTGCACAAGTGCGAGATCGATATTTAGAGAGGGGGGGGGGCGAGAACGTGCGCTGTTGCACGCAGTGGCGGAGCCATGAAAAATAAATGAGCTAGGGGGCCAAGCATTGCTAATCCTTTACGAGGAGGGTCAATTCATGAACTTAAACCATTTTAGCAGCAATTGTCTAATGATCACATTCATATTAGCCTCGATATATAGTGATGTTAGGGGGGGCCTTACTGCCCCCTGTCTTCGCCATTGTGCGCGCGTCTGAGAGATGAAGCGGAAGGCATGGATGATGGGAGGGGGATGTTGGATATATAATTAATGTGGGTGTATTAGCTATATATGTTAATCCTATATAGAGATGTGTAGATTGATCGATGTGGACGTGGGAAAAAGGGTGAGACCTCACTGGATATATCGATTGATCGGTTTGTGTGGAAAACTATGAAAGACCTAGCTATATACACACATACATAGAGGAACATTGATCGTTGCGCATGCACGCATGAGAGATAAAGAATGCCCGATATGATGGAGAGGGGGGGTGTGTGTGGGTGTGTGCCTTCATGGGAGACCGACCAGAAGAAAAAGATTGCATGTGTGCGATGGATAATGCTGACTTGTAGTTTGTGTGCATGCATGCACAAGAGAAAGTTAGTGGTACAATTATAAAGAGAAGACGACGGTGTGGGTGTAAAAGACTAGGTGAGGTCATAATCAATGTAAAGTTGAATTCAAATATTTGAATAAGAGATCCTAATGTTTGAAACCCATGCATGCATGAATATAACGGAGATATGCACGGTGTGGTTTGGAAACGAGCATGTTGTAATGTATACACATTGAACAAGGTCAGACTTATTTGAATTTGAGATACCGATGGCAGACATCATTTGTCCACGTCGCATCCGTGCATGGACACACTATTCTAATTGGAGATGATGGGTGGCTTTCGCATCACATATCTATATCTATACCCCTATATATATATTTTATATTTTATATTTTTTATATTGTGTGCGGGTAACTTTAACTTTGAAAGATGGTCGTTGGATGAGGCGAATCCGATGGTCCAAAGATGGCAAATTTGAGCACTACTAGCCGTTGGACATCATCTAGATTCCACTAGATTTTGCCACGTGTATAATCTAGAAGACTCCATGGTTGAACTTAAGCATAATGCACAAACATCAAAACACAAGCACTTCTTCTTCGTTCTAGAATCTTCCTTATCAAAATTGCCCAAATGTTTTTCTACATGATTTGCCATTTTTTTACTTTATGTCTTACAACGCACAATTCCATGAATCTTAAAATAGATTAGCTTTCTTATAAAAATTAGATGATTTTGAATGAAATGAACTATAAGAATTAAACAAACATCTACATCATGCATATATGACTCAAAGCTTACATGCTATAATGTGGTATTTATTCGTAATTTGGTTGCCAAATCTCATGCTTGCAATGCACGTGTACCTTACTATAGTCTAAATGGTGTTTGTGTGTCTGTTGTGCGTGTTGAGGTGCAAATTGTCTTTTTTCGGGTACACGTTAAGCTTGTTCTCCCTAAATTTCAAGCCGCACCTTGTTATGCTGAAAATTCAAGCTAGCATCTCTGTCTATTGTGTTGCGAAACTCCCGCCTCTTCAACCCGCGCCTTGTTAGCCCGAAATATTTAAGATATATCTTTGTCTCGTTGTGCTCCGACAACTCCCTCCATCTTAACCCGCGCCTTGCTATTCCGAAATTACAACACGCACGAAAACTCCCACCTCCTATGAAATCCCGACACGTGAAATGCCCGTGGTACCCCTGAACCGAAAGAACCGCCTCAAATCGGTGGGGGTACTTTCGTAACTTACCCCACATTTCGGACAAGCGTGTCCCTAAGCCATGGTTCCCCACTACCATCCTATCCACCCACCCATTCGTACACCGAGGCCGCGAAAACCTGCGACGAAGCCCCACACCCTGCTCCGTCCGCCACCCAGCCAGAGCCTCTTCCCCGACGATGTCGTCCACAGCAACACTCGACGTCCCTCATCCACCGTACTGGATGAGGATCCATCATCGATCTTGTCGTCCCGCCAGTTCAGCCACCCCGTCCTCCACCTCCAAGGAGCTGCCCCGATGTTCCCCTCGTCTTTCACACCACCTCCATTCCCACACCGCCGTCTTCACCTGCACCACCGGAAGAGCATCATCATCACCGTTTCCTCGGATGAAGCTACGGCCTAATCGGCGCCAACAAAGAGGTTGCACACTAATCACCACATTTTCTTCTTGATTCGATCTCAAGGTGCTGCCGGCGCTCGGTCCCAAGCCGACATGGCGCGACTCCATCCACGGCGGCGTCACCGGCCACTTCCTCCATGACGTAGCTCCCTCGGCGGTGACGTCCACATCAGTAGGAGCTGCTGCTACTTTAGCTCTCGCTCGCGCTGCTGCTCTGCTCTTGCTCTCGGTCCCCTGCCTGGTCTGCTCTTGCTATTTCTCTTGCTCGCTCTGCTGCTCTCGCTCTTGCTCTTGCTTGCGATGCTGCTCCGATTTAGCTACACTTCAGTCGACTGAATCGACTTTTGGGTCAGTCGATTTCCAGGGGGTGGGGTGGCTCGCCGGGGTGAAGGGAGAACCATCAGCAACAAGGATGGGGGCTCGCCGGAGAGGTACCCCACTATCTATCTTAGGGTTCAGGGTGGGGGCGGTGGTCGCCGACGGTGGCGGGGCATTGGCGGGGTAGTGGCATGGGGATCACCGGAGAAAAAGCTCGGCACAAGGGGCCTAGAGGAATGTCCGGGGCGGCAGCGGACCGGCAGTGGGGAGTGTTTTTGCAGCGGGCGGGGCGGCGCACCGCCAGCCGCGAGCGGCGGGGGGCTGCTGTTTGGCCGGTGGTGGCTGGCGGTTCAGGCGGGTGGAGGTTGAAGATGAACTGCAGGCCCTTGATTTCATATCGAACGGCTGCAAAATCGACTGACTAGAGATGAAAAAGTCAGTCGACCGACGTGTAGCCTCACCTTGCTAGTGCGTTCAGTTTCGACAACAAAATTCAGTTTCGACAGCAAAATTCAGTTTTGACAGTGAAGTTCAGTTTCGACAGTTAAGTTCAGTTTCGACAGTTAAGTTCAGATATGAGTGGATGATGTATTTTACACCTAGCACTTTGTGGTTATGTATTGTATGTCATGTATTGAAGATGCTATTAGAATTCCACTCAGGTTAACGTTGTCTCTCTTGTCCCGCTTCAGCCTCGGCGTCATACAACTCACTGGAGCTGCTCCAACAACGAAACCCTCCATCACAGCGGAGCAGTACCTAGGGCTCCATCTCCAGGCGCCTAAGATCTTCTTCGCCTCCTCCGACAGCCAAGTCAGTCGGAGCATCCTAACCGGCCAACCTAATCACACTGAGATCGACATGGCTTCGCCAAAGAGGTTGTACACTTGTTGCATCTCTTTTTTACTCTACATGTTCTATATATTGTCCACTGAGCACTCGTAGTAACGGGAAATATGATTATTTTATCCTACTATATGACAAGCAGTGAGGTACCAGGAAACTTAGCTATCCGTGATGGACTCTCTTGAATGCCATCATTATTTATCTCTGCGGTTTGAGCTGTGCATTTGTCGATGGGCCTGAGAGTTGAGCTACTATGGCAGTGGCCTAGGTCCAAAGTAATAGAAGTAGCACAAAAACATTTTTGTAGTGTAGGATTTTCCTTGCTCAAGCCTGCCTAATAGAATCGCCAGTGCTTGAAAGGAAAAGTGAATGAAAAACATAAGAATTGGAAAGTTTCCTATGGTACTACTTTTCATGAATTTGGTGCAAAGGAATGGAGCAAAGGAAAACTGTAGGATTTGTTCCTTTCGTGTCTCCTTGAACGAAAAACTGTAGGAATTCTAATTTCCACTTGTCCTCCTTTTCGTATTCCTATTCATCAAGCACAAGACTAAGAGATAGTAGCATAATAGCATTATAACCGTACATTTTCTTGTGGTTTGACTTAATCTCACCATGCTTTTTTGCATCCTGTGATCTTCCAATTGTTGTGAATCAAACACGCAGATTGGCAGAAATCCTGTGTTTTGAAATTCTCTGTTTTGCACGTGCATTCCAATCCTATTCCTATCTATTTCCTATCCCCGCATTGTTAGAATCCTCAAATTCAAACAAGCCCTTACTCAATTACATCTATTACAGATATGTGTCAAAGAAAACCTTGTGTGGTTTGTCCTGCTCCTGCGGTGGTGTGTTCCACCCCAGCTCAGCTGCTCCAACAACGGAATGGTTCACCACAACAGGGATCCGCTCTCCAGACTGCCTTTTGCCACCTCAGATCTTCTTCCCCGCCGCCGGCAGCCACGACAACTGCATTACCATCATCAACTGAGCAGATGACCTTGAGGACTACACGGGCCCGCAAGAGAGGTCGCACTCTTCCAAGTCTGCTTACGTTATGTGTCGCTTAATATGATGACATGCTACATTATTGTGGTGTTCACCTATTAGACTCCGAGTCAGGTCCAAACTAGTGCTGAAACTTGAGTTTTTAAATGGTTGTGGGGTACATATTGGGGCAACAATCAGTACTATTTGTCTACTATCTGGTTAATCTCGGGTGTCTACTATGAGTTTCATGTTGGGTGCAAACAAACATTAAAGGAGCCATTATCTGTATTTTTTAACTAAAGCTATTATCTGCCTGCTATCATTGGTTTTGGGTCTATCCATAGTTTGCTACCATCACTCTAGATTTGTGCATGCACTCCTTACATAATCTCACTATGTTTTATTCCTATGCATGCCAGTTATTGTACACAATAGAACTGATCATGTAGAGCAAAAGAGATGAGCCTTGCGTGGCAATAAAATTTGATGCAGACGTCACTCCATGGTGGGCGCAAAGGCAGCCCCCCTCCACCCATTTCAGATCTAATCAAGAGGAAGATAACTGTTCTGAGGGTGATTCAGAAGGAGAAGACCACTCCTATTTACCCCATGAGGTCTTCGCTCTAACTTGGCATGCTGATGTTGGTAATATCATGCATATGGTGCCTTGCATTGCTTACTGTATACATTAAAGATGTCATCTGCTTAGTTTAGACATGCTTTGTGTTAATGCCATTTGTTTAGCTTCTTTATCGTATATGTGAATCATGCAATGCCATCTTGTTTAGCCAGGCATCATATATGTGAATTTTGCAATGCCACCCTGGTTAGCCAGTCATCTTATATGTGAATTATATCATGCCATCATTTTTTATTACGTGTTAAATTTGTCAACAATTTTAGTACATTCAATTACTCTTCCTGTGCATCAGCCATTCGGCACGGTCATGGAAAAAATCTGGAGTGGAAACAAGGTCTTCAGAGCAGACAATGCTATCTGACGAAGCACATGTCTTGTTTGTTACCGATAGCTCCTTAGAGGAGGATTCAGAGATAGATGACCAGTCATATCCCCCCCCCGAGGTGCATGCTCTAACTTGGCAGGGTTATGTTGCTCATATCGTGCGTATGGTATCTTGCATTGCTATGTCATTTGCTTAGTTTAAACATGCTTTGTGTGAATGCCACCTGTTTAGTGTCTGATTACCATATATGTGAATTATGCAACGCCATCTTGTTGCAAGACATTATATATGTGAATTATGCAATGTTATCTTGTTGCAAGGCATTATGTATGTGAATTATGCAATGCCATGCTGTTTAGGCAAGCGTCATATATGTGAATTATATCATGCCGTCCTTTTTTCGTATTTCTCATTGCTTTTGTCCACAATGTTTGTATATTCAACTGCTCTTCCTGTGCATCAGCCGTTTGAATTGGTGATGGAGAAATCTGGAGTGAAAACAAGGTGTTCAGAGCAGACAATGCTACCTACTGAAGCAGATATCTTGCTGGTTAAAGATAGCTCTTCAGAGGAGGATTCCGAGGCAGATGACCAGTCCTATTATCCCCCTGAGGTGTATGCTCAAACTTGGCAGGGTTATATTACTCATATCATGCATATGTTTTATTGCAATGCTTAGTTTTTACATCATATACACAATATTGAATGCCATCTCCTTAGTTGAGACGTCGTATATGCGATTGTCCTCTGCTCACTTCCTTAGTATATAAATCATATAATTGAATATGGCATGCCATGATGTTTACATAGACAGCATGTATCTGAATTATGGCATGCCAACCCATTTTCTAAAGACATAATATAGTTATATCATCTCATCCTGTTTATATAGTCATCATTTTTTAAATTATGCCATTCTATCCGTGAATTATATCATGCCATCATGTTTCCATCGACGGCATGTTTGTGATTTATGGCATGCCAACCACTTTAATAGACACATCATATAGTTATATCATGTCATCCTGTTAACATAGTCATCATATTTTGAAGTATGTCATTCTATCCTATTTAGTTAGCCATCATACATGTGAAATTGTGTCATGCTATCCTCTTTAATTAGCCATTGGAGATGTGAAATTATGTCCTGCTATTCTGTTTGGGTAGACAACATAAATGTGAATTATTTCATGCCCTGTTTTCTTCCCTACTATCCATTGCACCTGTCTATCTTACAATGTCTGTACATTCAATTACTTTTCTTGTTTATCAGCCATTTCAATTGGAGGGAGTGATGGCAGTATCTGTGGGAGTAAAAACACGGTCTTCAGAAAAGATCGTGCTACCTGTCGATGCAGATAGAACCATGGTTGTACTTGCCCAAGAACCAGCCCCACCACACATAACCCACACTCATGCAGATTGTACCCCTACCCAGTTGGACAGAGAACCAGCTACACCCCTTCTAACCACAACCCCAGCATATAGTAACCCAGTTCCCGTTGACACAGCACCGTCTCCACCACAGAGCACCCAAACACGAGCAGTTAGTAAGGCAACTGCAGTGCCCAAAGCACGAGGACCACCACTCCGAACCCTAAGTCAACGCTTAAAGCAGAAGAAGAATTGTTCTCAGGTTAGGTTTCGTAGCTATGGTTCATACTACTTTGCTCTTGCATCATTGTATTTACTCATACCAACTGATTTCAAATTTGAAGGATGCAATTGAAACTCCAATGGCGCAACAGGTATGTTTTGAACCTGTTTCTTTAACGTGTTTGGCTGTTTGCTGTTGCAACTTGCTCTATGTTGATTTAAGTTTCAATAGAATAAACAGTTATGTTCTCATGCCATGCACATTACAAGTGTTGTTATTGTTCTGTAGTTTCCCACACTTATGTTCTGTCTATGCTGCTTTGTCTTAAATAGATATGATTCGAACTGTATCTATCTTGATTTGGCAACATAAAATAGAATGATATAGACCATACGGTGACCATACTACATAGATATATGTTTGTTTCATGCTGTTATCCTGTCCACCTTACTACTGAACTGGTTTACCAAAATGAGTTTCATATACTACATTGTAAACCTGTGATATGTTTGTTTGTTTCTCTTTTAGAACGCGGATAAAATATTTGAGAAGAGTACCCCGTTATGCAATGGTAAAGGAAGTAATGCAGATAAGGTTCAAGATAGTGAGACATCCCTGTTGGTCTCCAAGAAAGCTGATAAAAACTATATTGAAGACACTGAGATAACCCCAAAGTCCCGTCTTGATGTAGTGTTCGAGTTACTGGCTACTACTGCTGGCACCAGCTCTTCGAAGTTGTTGCCTGAATCAGTTCAGCTTCTTGAGTCTCAACTTCAAGTTGAAAGACATTGATCAGATGTTATGCGACAGGAAGCCGAAGGACTGAGGAAGTCTCTGCAGAATTCAGATGCATACTTTCTGGTGCAACAACAAGTGCTGGAGGACTTAAGCGCCAAACAAGAGAAAGTTAATAAGCTTGCTAAGCATCTTGCCAGCATTATGAGTACCCATGATATTATTTCTTGAGCTCTTCTAAAGTGGTTTTAGTTCTGGACTTGTTTTGCTGCGGCGTTTATATGCTGCTGTGTTCCCTATATTTGCACTGGTGGCGAACTTTGATGCCCAGTGGATGTAATATGTGTAATAGCCGTGATAGCCTAGCGTAAGTTGCTTGCTTATTTATTTCCTTATTGTCTTGTTTATTTCTTTGCTTGTAGTCAGTGCAGTTCTTTTTCCATGGTTTGCTAGTGGCCGCAATAACCTATTTTTTAAAACTAGGCCACAATAACCATGGGCTACATATTTACTGTAGTTACCATTTCCCTCCTATGGGCCGTAGAAACAATGGGCCTTCTACGTGTCATAGAAACAATGGGCCTTATACGGGTCGTAGACACAATGGGCCTTCTATGGGCCGTATCATCAATGGGCCTGGTATGGGCCGTATGATCGGTTGGCCAAACATGGGCTAATAACAGACCGCATTATGGCCGTAAACGGGCTAGATTTGGAATCATATGTTCATGGGCTGACCATAACGGGTCGTCGTTAATCGGCCGTATTTGATGACGCTATGAAAACGGCCCAACGTATTAACGGGTGTGGGGACCGATTCTCCGGGTATTAATTTCCAGAAAATGGCCCTTGTGCTCACCAGCCCCAGGATAACTGTTAGCTGATGAGGCACCAACTTGATACAGAAATTCCAAGCAAAATACAACATAGGTAGTACAAGAACATTCTGGTCTGTGAGTACAACAAATGTTTTCTAGTGGTTGATGGCGGAAGCGGGTTGTGAATCATCAGCGTCTATGGGACTCCATTTCCCACGGGAACAGCTGACCAGGTTAACTCCTATCTTCGCGAGGCTGCTATCACCGTTGCTTAGGTTCCGGGGCTGACATCAAGGTCGCTCCTCTCCGCGCAAGAAATCTGGCCAAGACAATAGCCAGGGACAAGCCAGTGAGTACTTTGAATGTACTCGCAAACATTTTGAACACGGATATAATATAACAACGATGTTTGGAAATATTTATGCTCATGACGTCCATCACGAAAGGTAAATAAATCTCTGATGCATGTAAGCAGGTTATTTATGAAAATGCAATAACATAGTAGTATTAAAATTATGAAATAAACAACAAGCATGCCACAGTCGGGCATCTTAGCGACACCACATAAAGGGCTTTAAAAGAAATGCCACAGTCGGGCATCTTAGCGGCACCACATAAAGGGCTTTAAAAGAAATGCCGCAGACGGGCGTCTTCGCGACACCACATAAAGGGCTTTAAAAGAAATGCCGCGGTCGGGCGTCTTCGCCACACCACATAAAGGGCTTTAAAATAAATGCCACAGTCGGGCGTCTTCACGACACCACATAAAGGGCTTTAAAATAAAACAATCATAGTGAATTTCCCAGAGGTAGAACCATCCCAGGGATATTCGATAATACCAATAATATCACGGGTTAGTCCACAACAGAAATAATAATCATAATTATCACAAGTCACAAGTCGTGATTTCCAGTTCTGGTTTAACAGTTTTTCCTCTGTAGATCGACACTAAGACCGACACTTGACCCATCCCAGACTGTAATCCTTAACCATGGACACGGCTATTCGAATAGGTTTAATCTCTGCAGAGGGTGTACTCTTTACCCACGAGTAACGGATTCCTTTGGTCCCTCTGGACTAATTCCGTCTGCGGTCTTTTTGTTGAAAACACACCTAACTTGCACACACCAGCTTAACTCACACATGTCTGGAATCACCCACGACACCTGTCAAGCAAACTCTAAGTGGGGAGGCTACAACCTCGCGTAGCATGGGATCAAATTTATATTGCGCGCTCTAACGGGTGGCCTCCCCTCTCGGTCTCAACCGGAAACACCCATGCCTCGGACCAGGTGGCCTGCCTACCAGCTACAACCGGTATCTTCCACCATGGCCTCTCTGTACGGTGTGTGCTAGAAAGAGGTTGACAACTTACTGAACCGTATTCTACTTGTTTGTAGAGACGAGTGGTAGTATGAAGCAAGTATGGGGGTTACTGGAACAAGACTCGATCTAGGGTCGACTCAGGAGGTTTAAGTATTCCCTGCATGATTAGCATAATGAATATATTTCAGCCAACAGAGTCACCGCTCCTTATACCTTACCACGACATACCGGACATAACCGTCCCGACGGAGACCAGCGACAAACTCATGCCTACCCAAGGCAGAGATTTTCCCGGATTACTTCCGGTATGCATGCAAGGCACATGAGGATGATTATCATCACAAGTGTGTTCATTTCCAACAGCATGGAAATCACTAATATGTATTCATGCAAATGATCATATCACATGAAATAACAAGTTTCTTCGAAATGAGGTGGTGTTATAAACGTGTCAACGAACACACAAAAATATTATGCCGGGGTTCAGAATGCTTGCCTTGAATGTGTGGAAAGGCAGGGTGCACTCCAAAACTTTTGAAAGTTTTCTTCTCTCTTTCCAAGGTCCTATTTTAAATAAATTTGAATTAACACACAATTTCAAAACAGCACAAAAAGTTGTTTTAAAAAAATATCAAATAAATCTTAAAATAAACTATATCAAATTTGGGAGAGATAGGAAAAAGAATCATTTCATTTGGAGTTGTAATTAAAAAGTTATAGGCAGTCAAAGTCCTGGTCAATATCTGTTTTTAAAATAAAACAGAAAAGAAAACGTTTTAGAAGAAATACACGTCGAAGGCGCATTCGGGAAATGCGCTTCCACTTACTCCTGCGTGGACCGGCGCTGGGTCACTGACGGTGGGCCTGCCTGGACCACTGGTCAGGTTTGACCAGTCCACGCACGCGTCGTCCCCCTCCGACCGAACAGAGGCGGAGCTCCGGCGAGGATTTGCCGGCAAACGGGGGCGTCCCTTGGAGATCTGAGGACATGGGTGTGCTCAGGGGGTCGAGACGAATCCGTGGGTACCCGCCATGGTCGCCGACGTGGACGGAGTCGCCGGCGACGAGCTTCGCGGTGGAGAAGGCATTCGGGTGGATAGTGGGTTTGGGGCTACGGTGGTTTCCGACCAAAATTGAGCGTGGGGTTGCACTCACGAGAGGGAGGGAGAGCTCTTGGTGGAGAGAGTGGAGAGGGGGAGGCACTGGTGGCGACGGAATCGGCCGGGACTTGGCGGTGACCGAACCGGCCGGACTCGGGGAAGAAGGCCTTCCCCTCCTCGACTGCTGGCCATGGTAGCTCTAGGGGGATCATTTGAGGTTTCTTCCAGACTCGATTGAGCTCCGGGGCCCTTATATAGGGGGTGGAGGTCAGTTCCGAGGCGGCCTACGATAAGGACGATGGCAAACCGTCTTTCTGTAGCTTTGGCGACGTGGCGGCGACGCGCGCTAGGGGACGAGGCTGCGGATGAGCTGGAGATGCTTAAGGGGGCAGCTGGCGAGCGCTGGTGGCTTGTCGGCAACTACTGAGGCAGGGGTGCGCTGCAGACGCCGGCGTGCCGCCAAGGCTCTAACGACGGCGCTGTAGGCTGCCAGGGCGGCTTGGCACGTTGCTGTGAGAAGGGGAGTGCGTGGCGTGGCGCTGCAGAGCGGGCCAAAACCAGGGGCGCGACGTGTCGGCTCGGCCGTGGCTCGTGCAATACGCGCGCTCTGCTCGCGCCCAGAGCACGCACGGAATGTGTTCGATAAAATGCCGGGGCATGCTAGAGGTCTCAGGTGAGGTTGGCAAGCAACATAACTAGGTTAGTGATAGAGGGAAGATCAAGGGACAAGGTGGTTTGGTCAGGATACCAAATTCACAATGCAGACAAAGACTCATGCCAAATCTGTCCATGCACTCCAGGTGTTTGACAAAATGCCACATGCACCTAGGCATTTCTTGGAGTGGCCAATTCTTTCAGATCAGCGTCTCTTTGGATGCACAAGAGGGTGGTGAGGTTAGTTGGTGAAAAGCACAAACTTGCTAGTGCAAGTTTTGCAGAACTTCAAATCTGGACAGGAGGTGAATGGCATTATTTCATGAACCAAAAATGATCCAATGGGTGCATGCTCCTGGACTTAGGGGTTTAGCATGGAGGACTACAAGTAGGGGAAAGAATCTAGGGCCAAAGAGCAAGCAAGAATATGGTTGCTGTACAAACCATCATGTTGGACCAGAATGAAGATGAGGTTGATTCACTCAAAATTTTCAAAATAACACCACTGGGTTTTTGCATAAAGTTGAATCATATGATACTACTAACATCTCATAATTTTGGTGGAAGCTAGAAACAAAAATTTAAAAGGGTTGTAGTGCAAAATTGTCCACTGGACTAGAGAAGAAAAACACGTGTAGCACTCAAATATGCAATGAATGAAATATATTATTGCACAAAAGTGATTTAGAGACTTCACATGACATCTCCAAATTTTGGTTGGATGTTTAGATAAATCTATCAACTGGTTGTAGTACAAAAAGAGCTCCAAAACTTAAAACAAAACATTTTAATGAATAAAGCTCAGGGTGAAATAATTTAATAAATAAATCTACTGATTGAGAGATGTTTTTAATGAGAGGGCATATAAGTCCAATATGTTTTGGAAGGATCCACTTGGGAAAAATTCCTTAATATTAAAAGAAAAGTTTTGAAATCAACAGAGATATTCTTGCAGGCAAAAATTTTAAACTCTTGGCAAAATTTTAATAACTAAAACCTGGTTAAATTTTTGGCGTGTTACAACGGGCCACAAAACGGGTCGACTGTAACCTCGGGCTGAATTTAGCCCACAAGCAGAAAATGACAGTAACGGGCCGTAAGTAAACGAATGCTGGAAATGCGCCCAAGAGTAAATGGGATCTGAGAAGGCCGAAAGATAACATGGGCTGGAAACGGCCCAACGGAATAACGATCCGTTAATGGGTATAAAGTGATACACTGTTCATTATGGGCCAGTTTCACCACGGGCCATTAATGGGTATGAAGTGATACACTGTTCACTGCGGGCCAGTATCACCATCGGCCGTTAATGGGCCAAGAGTTACAAAGGGCCTTATATGGGCAGAAAGACATCATGGGCCATACATGGGCCAGAAGTGAAAACGGGCTGGAATCATATTGGATGGCCCAGATGACGCTACTGGGCCTAATTCGGATATGGCGTAACGGGCCTTGGGTTAGCGGGCTGTAAATGGGCTATATGCAAACATGCCGTTAACAGGCTTTCCATGGCCCGGCCCACCACCTTTTGACCAAGTCAAACGGGCCGGCCTTTTCACAGGAATGGGCCTCTATTCGGCCATGCCACGTGTCGACGTATCATAGGTTCCTTCTGTCCAATGAATGGATGACATCTGTCCCAATGATGAGCCGACACGTGTTTCCTCCAGCCAATGATGATTTTACACTTGGAAAATCCCCATTGGTCGGGGCTGTTAACGGGTTATCGGATCCAAAACCCGACCAGATAGATTAACGGCGTTTTGTTACAGTGGATGCCACGTGTCGGTCACCCTTGACGAAAGCACTTCTGTGACGCGCGATTTATCATCATGGAAGTGGACACTTTCGTGATGATAATTTTGGCAATGTCATGGAACACTTCTACGACAACACAGGTATGACTATCTTGATTCTGTCATAAAATCTTCATGGATGTACATGCATGACAAAAAACGCGACCTACTGTGACAAACACGTATCATCACGGAAGTGTATTTTTTTTGTAGTGAGTGCTATGTCCATTGCTTGCACTGATGTATTGCATAAGAGTTGAAAAAGCTGAAGCGTTTTAAAAAGTATGAACCAATTGCTTGGCTGAAACCAGGGTTGTGCATGATGGGAGTATTTTGTGTGACGAAAATGAAGCATGGCCTAACTATATGATTTTGTAGGGATAATCTTTCTTTGGCTATGCTATTTTGGTAAGACATGATTATTTGTTAGTATGCTTGAAGTATTACTAGTTTTATGTTTTATAAGCTTTTATCTTGAATCATTTGGATCTGAGCAATCAGGCCACAATAAGAAAATTACATTGAGAATTATGCTAGGTAGCATTCCACATCAAAAATTCTGTTTTTATCATTTACCTACTCGAGGACGAGCAGGAATTAAGCTTGGCGATGCTTGATACGTCTCCAATGTATCTATAATTTTTTATTGTTCCATGCTATTATATTCCCCGTTTTGGATGTTCATGGGCTTTACTCTACACTTTTATATCATTTTTGGGACTAACCTACTAACCAGAGGACCAGCCCGAATTGCTGTTTTTTTTGCCTATTTCAGTGTTTTGAAGAAAAGGAATATCAAACGGAGTCCTAAACGGAATGAAACCTTCGGGAGCGATCTTTTTGGACGACGCAATCCAGGAGACTTGGAGTGGACGTCAAGAAGTAAATGAGGCGGCCATGAGGGTGCCCGGCATGCCCTAGGGGGGCAGGCGCGCCCCCCACCCTCATGGGCCCCTCGTGGCTCCCCTGGCCTACCTCCTTCGCCTATATATATCTACGTACCCTGAAAACATCCAGGAGCACCACGAAAAACTATTTCCACCACCGCAACCTTCTGTATCCGCGAGATCCCATCTTGGATCCTTCGCCGGCGCTCCACCGGAGGGGGAATCGACCATGGAGGGCCTCTACCTCATCTCCAATGCCTCTCCGATCAGTTGTGAGTAGTTTACCACAGACCTTCAGGTCCATAGCTAATAGCTAGATGGCTTCTTCTCTCTCTTTGAATCTCAATACCAAGTTCTCCTCGATCTTCTTGGAGATCTATTTGATGTAATTTTTGCGGTGTGTTTGTCGAGATCCGATGGATTCTGGGTTTATGATCAAGTTTATCTATGAGAAATAATTGAATCTTCTCTGAATTCTTTTATGTGTCATTGGTTATCTTTGCAAGTCTCTTCGAATTATCAGTTTGGTTTGGCCTACTAGATTGATCTTTCTTGCAATGGGAGAAGTGCTTAGCTTCTGGTTCAATCTTGCGGTGTCCTTTCCCACTGACAGCAGGGGCAGCAAGGCACATATTGTATTGTTGCCATCGATGATAAAAAGATGGGGTTTATATCATATTGCTTGAGTTTATCCCTCTACATCATGCCATCTTTCTTAATGTGTTACTCTATTCTTCATGAACTTAATACTCTAGATGCAGGAAGGAGTCGGTCGATGTGTGGAGTAATAGTAGTAGATGCAGAATCGTTTCGATCTACTTGTTGCGGACGTGATGCCTATATACATGATCATGCCTAGATAATCTCATAACTATGCACTTTTCTATCAATTGCTCGACACTAATTTGTTCACCCACCGTAATACTTATGCTATCCTGAGAGAAGCCACTAGTGAAACCTATGGCCCCCGTGTCTATCCTTTATCATATAAGTTTCCCATCTACTTTTATTTGCATCTTTTACTTTCCAATCTATATCATAAAAATACCAAAAATATTTATCTTATCTTATTATCTCTATTAGATCTCACTTTCGCAAGTTACCGTGAAGGGATTGACAAACCCTTTATCGTGTTGGTTGCGAGGTTCTTGTTTGTTTTTGTAGGTGTGTGGGACTTTTGAGGAGCCTCCTACTGGATGATACCTTGGTTCTCAAAACCGAGGGAAATACTAACGCTACTTTGCTGCATCACCCTTACCTCTTCAAGGGAAAACCAACGCAGTGCCCAAGAGGTAGCACCGGGTCCCATGGACCTCATCACCATTACTCACAACTACAAGAAGTCTCTGGAGTGCGCCCAAGCCGGTTCCTAGTTGGCTGAGTCGCTGGTCAAATACGAGGAGCGACGCCTGCTCGACCGGATCATGGCGCTAGCCGGTGAGCAGCCGGCTGTGCTGGCTCCGGCCAATGAGTCGGTTGGCAAGGCCTCATTCCATCCGTCCAAGGACACCAAGAAGATCCTGCTCAAGCCGGCTGATCCCAGCTATAGCAAGTACGTTGTTGTGGGCACCCGCCTCAGCAGCAAATAGGAAGGCGAGCTCGTCGACTTCCTCCATGAGAATCGAGATATCTTTGCATGGTCCCCAAAGGACATGCCGAGTGTCCCGAGGGATTACGCCGAGCACAAACTACACGTCTACAAGGACGCCAAGCCTGTCCACCAACCGCTACACCGCTTTTCTGAAGAGAAACAGAGAACCATCGGTGAAGAGATCACTCGGCTACTCACAGCTGGCTACATCATGGAAGTGTTTCACCCCGAGTGGCTGGCCAATCCAGTTCTCGTCCTGAAGAAGAATGATACCTGGGGAATGTCCATCGACTACACCAGCCTTAACAAGGCCTTCCCCAAGGACCATTTTTCCCTCCCATGGATAGATCAAGTGATCGACTCCATGGCTGGCTGCAAGCTCCTGTTCATTTTGGACGCTTACTCCGGCTACCACTAGATCAAGCTGGACCCGGCTGATGCCCTGAAGATGTCCTTCATCACCCCCTTTGGGGTGTATTGCTACATCACCACATTATTCGGCTTGAAGAATGTTGACGCCACGTTCCAGTGCTGCATGCAGAAGTGCGTAATGCAGCAACTCAGCCGCAACATCCACGTCTACATCAACGGCATCATGGTGAAGACCAAGCTGCACCTCATGCTCCTAGCCGACCCGAAGGAAACTTTCATCAATCTGCGTCTGTATCAGATCAAGCTGAACCCGAAGAAGTGCGTGTTTGGCATGCCAGCCGACCAGCTACTCAATTTCCTCATCTCGGAGTGCGGCATTGAGGCGAACCCGGAGAAGATCAAGGCCATCGAGCGCATGCGCAAGCCGGCCCGGCTGCGCGATGTCCAGAAGTTTACCAGTTGCTTGGCCTCTATCAGCCAATTTCCTAGCCGGCTGGGCGAGAGGGCCCTGCCGCTGTATCAGCTAATGAAGAAGACATCGTCGTTCGAGTGGAACGACCAGGCGGACGAGGCTTTTCGCAACCTTGAATGCATGCTCTCCACCGTGCCCGTCCGGTCCATGTCGGCTGATACGTCCATTTTGCATCATGTTTTCCTACTGTTATTTATGTTGTTTTATTGTATAAGAATGCTTTTTTTGGAGTAATTCTAATGCCTTTTCTCTCATAATATGCAAGATATGCACAAAGCGGTAGAATTCTGGCAGCTGGAAATCTGGTCCTAAAAAAGCTACGTCAAGCTACCTATTCTTCACAACTCCAAATTAGTTGAAACTTCCTGAGGAATTTTTTATGGAATATTTAAAAATTATTGGAGCAAATAAGTACCAGAGGGGGGCCACCAGGTGGGCACAACCCACCTGGGCGCGCCAGGAGGCCCAGGCGCGCCCTGGTGGGTGCTGCCCTCCTCGGACCACCTCCGGTGCCCCTCTTCTGGTATATAAGTCATTTTGACCTAAAAAAATTAGGAGAGGACTTTCGGGATGAAGCGCCGCCGTCTCGAGGCGGAACTTGGGCAGGAGCACTTTTGCCCTCTGGCGGAGCGTTTTCGCCGGGGGAACTTCCCTCCCGGAGGGGGAAATCATCGTCATCATCATCACCAACAACTCTCCCATATTGGGGAGGGCTATCTTCATCAACATCTTCAACAGCACCAACTCCTCTCAAACCCTAGTTCATCTCTTGTGTTCAATCTTTGTTCCAAAATTATAGATTGGTGCTTGTGGGTGACTAGTAGTGTTGATTACATCCTGTAGTTGATTACTATATGGTTTATTTGGTGGAAGATTATATGTTCAGATCCATTATGCTATTTAATACCCCTCTGATCTTGAGCATGATTATCATTTGTGAGTAGTTACTTTCGTTCTTGATGTCATGGGAGAAATCATGTTGCAAGTAATCATGTGAACTTGATATGTGTTTGATATTTTGAGACATGTATGTTGTCATTCTCTTAGTGGTGTCATGTGAACATTGACTACATGACACTTCACCATATTTGGGACTAAGGGAATGCATTGTGGAGTAGTTATTAGATGATGTTTTGCGAGAGTGACAGAAGCTTAAACCCTAGTTTATGCGCTATTCCGTAAGGGACTGATTGGATCCAAAATTTTAATGCTATGGTTAGAATTTATTCTTAATAATTTTCTCATAGTTGCGGATGCTTCCCAAAGGGTTAATCATAAGTAGGAGGTTTGTTCAAGTATGAACAACACCTAAGAACCGGTCCACCCACATATCAAATTATCAAAGTACCAAACACGAATTAAGCCAACATGATGAAAGTGACTAGATGAAATTCTCGTGTACCCTCAAGAACACTTTGCTGATCATAAGAGATTATTTTGGCCTGTACTTTGTCTCAAAAGGATTGGGATTACTTGTTGCACTTTTGTTACTACTATCATTACTTGCTCGTTACAAATTATCTTGCTATCAAACTACTCCGCTACTTACAATTTTAGCACTTGCAATTGCTGAAAACCACCTGTCATTTCCTTCTGTTCCTTGTTGGGTTCAACACTCTTACTTATCGAAAAGGCTACAATTGACTCCATATAATTGTGGGTCATCAAGGCTATTTTCTGGCGCCGTTGCCGGGGAGTGAAGCGCTCTTGGTAAGTGGAAATTGGTAAGGAAACATTATTACTACATGCTGAAATGTATTGTCACTTGCTACTATGGAAAACAATCCTTTGTGGGGTTTGTTCGGGGTATCTTCACCTCGAACGGAACCACAATTAGTTGCCCCTCAACCTACCACACCTACTGAAAATATTGAGTATGAATTTCCTTCGGGTATGTTAGAACAACTGCTAGCTAATCCTTATGCAGGAGATGGAACCAAACATCCTGATAGACACTTGATATATGTGGATGAAACTTGTGGATTGTTTAAGCTTGCAGGTTTTCCCAGAGATGAAGCTAAGAAGAAGGTTTTCCCTTTATCTTTGAAGGGAAAAGCATTGAGATGGTATAGGCTATGCAATGATATTGGATCTTGGAACTGGAATCGGTTGAAATTGGAACTTCATCAAAAAATTATCCTATGCATCTACTTCATCGTGATCGGAATTATATCTATATAATTTTTGGCCTCATGAAGGAGAAAGTATCGCTCTACCTTGGGGAAGGCTTAAGTCAACGTTATATTCATGCCCCAATAATGATCTCTCAAGAGAAATTATTATTCAGAATTTTTATGCCCGGCTTTCTCGTAATGATCAATCCATGCTCGATACTTCTTATACTGGTTCTTTTATGAAGAAGACTATTGAATTCCGGTGGGATATTTTAGAAAGAATTAAACACAACTCTGAATATTGGGAACTCGACGAAGGTAAAGAGTCAGGTATTGAACCTAAGTTTGATTGTGTTAAGTCTTTTATGAATACTGATGCTTTTCAAAAGTTTAGCCTAAATATGGACTTGACTCTGAGATAGTAGGTTCCTTCTTTGGATCTTTTTCTACTCATGTAGATCTCCTTAAGGAGAAATGGTTTAAATATCACCCACCAATTAAAGAAGAAGTTAAATAACCGGTAAAAGCTAAAGAAGAAACTATCATTTACAATGTTGATCCAGTTGTTCCCACTGCTTATATTGAAAAACCACATTTCCCTGTTAGGATGAAGGAACATGCTAAAGCTTCAACTGTGATTAACAAAAGTTATGTTAGAACACCCAAACCATCTGAACAAATCAGAGTTGAACCCAATGTTGCTATAGTTAAAGATCTCTTAGTCAATAATATTGATGGGCATGTTATTTACCTATGTGATGAAGCTTCTAGAATTGCCAAACCTGATAAAAAGGATAAACATAGACCAGTTGTTGTCATGCCTGTTGTCTCAGTTAAGATAGGAGATCACTGTTATCATGGGTTATGTGACATAGGTGCTAGCATGAGTGCTATTCCTTTTTCCTTATATAAAGAAATTAAGGATGAAATAACACCTGCTGAAATAGAAGGCATAGATGTCACTATTAAACTTGCTAATAGAGATACTATATCACCAATTGGGATTCTTAGAGATGTTAAAGTCTTTTGTGGGAAAATAAAATACCCAACTGATTTTCTTGTCCTTAGCTCCCCACAAGATGACTTTTGTCCCATTATTTTTGGTAGAACTTTCTTGAACATTGTCAATGCCAAAATAGATTGTGAGAAACAAACTGTCGGTGTTAGCTTTGGTGATGAATCTCATGAATTTAATTTTTCCAAGTTTAGTAGACAACCTCATAAGAAAGATTTGCCTAGTAAGGATGAAATTATTGGTCTTGCTTCTATTGTTGTACCTCCTACTGATCCTTTGCAACAATACTTGCCAGACCATGAAAATGATTTGCATATGCGTGAAACAAATGAAATAGATAGAATCTTTTTCGAACAACAACCTCTGCTTAAACACAAATTGCCTATTGAAACTCTAGGAGGTCCTCCTCCGACTAAAGGTGATCTTGTGTTTGAATTAAAACAATTGCCAGACACTTTGAAATATGCTTATCTTGATGAGGAAAAGATATATCCTGTTATTATTATTGCTAACCTTTCAGAACATGAAGAAGAAAGATTATTGAAAGTTCTAAGGAAGCACAGGGCTGCTATTGGATATACTCTTGATGATCTTAAGGGCATTAGTCCCACTCTATGTCAAAACAAGATTAATATGGAACCTGATGCTAAACCCGTTGTTGATCACCAACGTCGGTTAAATCCGAAGATGAAAGAAGTGGTAAGAATGGAAATATTGAAACTTTTGGAAGCAGGTATAATCTATCCTATATCTGATAGTAGATGGGTAGATCATGTTCATTGTGTCCCTAAGAAGGGAGGTATTATTGTTGTTCCTAATGATAAGAATGAGCTCATTCCACAAAGAATTGTCACATGCTATAGAATGGTAATTGATTATAGAAAATTAAACAAAGCAACTAGAAAATATCATTACCCTTTGCCTTTTATTGATCAAATGTTAGAAAGATTATCTAAGCACACACATTTTTGCTTTCTTGATGGATATTCTGGTTTTTCACAAATACCTGTTTTACAGCCTGGTCAAGAAAATACCACTTTTACTTGTCCTTTTGGAACTTTTGCTTATAGACATATGCCTTTTGGTTTATGTAATGCACCTGCTACCTGTCAAAGATGTATGACTCCTATATTCTCTGCTTTTTGTGAAAAGATTGTTGAGGTTTTCATGGATGACTTTTCTATTTATGGGAAGTCTTTTGATGACTGTTTAAGCAATCTTGATCGAGTTTTGCACAGATGTGAAAAAACAAATCTTGTCTTGAATTGGGAGAAGTGCCACTTTATGGTTAACGAAGGTATTGTTTTGGGCCATAAAATTTCTGAAAGAGGCATTGAGGTGGACAAAGCCAACGTTGATGCAATTGAGAAAATGCCATGTCCCAAAGATATCAAAGGTATTCGTAGTTTCCTTGGTCATGCTGGTTTCTATAGGAGGTTTATCAAAGACTTTTCTAAAATTTCTAGGCCTCTGACGAATCTTTTGCAAAAGGACATTCCCTTTGTGTTTGATGATGATTGTTTAGAAGCCTTTGAAACACTAAAGAAAGCCATAATTACTGCACCTGTTGTTCAACCACCTGATTGGAACTTGCCTTTTGAGATTACGTGTGATGCTAGTGATTATGCTGTTGGTGCTGTTCTAGGACATAGAGTTGATAAGAAACTGAATGTTATTCATTATGCTAGTTAAACTCTAGACAGTGTTCAACGAAACCATGCTACTACTGAAAAAGAATTCTAAGCAGTGGTGTTTGCTTGTGATAAATTCAGATCTTACATTGTTGATTCTAAAGTAATTATTCACACCGATCATGCTGCTATAAAATATCTTATGGAAAAGAAAGATGCTAAACCTAGACTCGTTAGATGGGTTCTGCTGCTACAAGAATTTGATTATCATATTACTGATAGAAAAGGGGCAAAGAACCCCTAGGCTTGAAAATATTCTTGATGATCCACAACCTATTAATGATAGCTTTCCTCATGAACAACTAGCTGCAATAAATGTTTCTAATAGTACACCTTGGTATGCTGACTATGCTAATTATATTGTTTCTAAATACATACCACCTAGCTTCACATACCAACAAAATAAAAATTCTTCTATGATTTAAGAAATTACTTTTGGGATGACCCACATCTTTATAAAGAAGGAGTAGATGGTATTATTAGACGTTGTGTACCTGAGCATGAACACGAACAAATCCCACGGAAATGTCACTCTGAAGCTTATGGAGGACATCACGCGGGAGACAGAACCGCTCATAAGGTATTACAATCTTGTTTTCATTGGCCTACTCTCTTCAAAGATGCTCGTAAGTTTGTCTCGTCTTGTGTTGAATGCCAAAGAATAGGTAATATCGATAAGCGTCAAGAAATTCCTATGAATTATTCACTTGTTGAATGCTACCTCTTGAGCTTGCATCGGTTTTCCCTTGAAGAGGAAAGTTTGATGCAGCAAAGTAGCGTAAGTACTTCCCTTAGTTTTGAGAACCAAGGTATCCGTATAGTAGGAGACGACGCACAAGTAACCGAATACCTGCAGAAACAATCAAGAACTTGCAATCAACACGATAAAGGGGTTGTCAATCCCTTCACGGTCACTCGCAAAAGTGAGATCTGATAGAGATAGATAAACGGTAAAGTGAATATTTTTGGTATTTTTGGTTTATAGATTGGAAAGTAGAGATTGCAAAATAGTAGATCGGAAATTAGCAAGATGTAAAAAAGATTCAATAATATGGGAAAGAGACCCGGGGGCCATATGTTTCACTAGTGGCTTCTCTCAAGATAGCATATAGTACGGTGGGTGAACAAATTACTGCCGAGCAATTAATAGAAAAGCGCATAATTATGATGACATCTAAGGCAATGATCATGAACATAGACATCACGTCCATGTCAAGTAGACTGACTCCTGCCTGCATCTACTACTATTACTCCACACATCGACCGCTATCCAACATGCATCTAGATTATTAAGTTTACAAAGAACAGAGTAACACATTAAGAAATATGACATGATGTAGAGGAATTAACTCAAGCAACATGAGGAAAACCCCATCTTGTTATCCTCGATGGCAACAATACAATACGTGCCTTGCTGCCGTACTGTCACTGGGAAAGGACACTTCAATATTGAAACCAAAGCTAAGCACTTCTCCCATTGCAAGAAAGATCAATCTAGTAGGCCAAACTAAGTCGATAATTCGAAGAGATTTGCAAAGATATCAAATCATGCATAAAAAAAATTCAGAGAAGAACCAAATAATATTCATAGATAATCTTGTTCATAAATCCACAATTTATCGGATCTCGGCAAACACAACGCAAAAGAGTATTACATCGAATAGATCTCCAAGAACATCGAGGAGAACATGGTATTGAGAATCAAAGAGAGAGAAGAAGCCATCTAGCTAATAACTATGGACCCGAAGCTCTATGGCAAACTACTCACGCTTCATCAGAGAGGTAATGGTGTTGATATAGAAGCCGCCTGTGACCGAATCACCCTCTAGTAGATCGCCAGAAAATGCCCCAAGATTGGATCTAACGGGTACAGAAGGCTGTGGCGGTGGAAAAGTGGTTTCGTGGCTCCCCCTGATGTTTTTAGGGTATAAGAGTATATATAGGTGAAGGAACTAGGTCAGGGGAGCTATGAGGGGCCCACGAGGGTGGGGGCATGCCTACCCCCCTGGGCGCGCCCTCCTGCCTTCCTCGTTGTGTCTCTGACTTCATCTCCAAGTCTTTTGGATTGCTTTCGGTCTAGGAAAGATCACCAGAAAGGTTTCATTCAGTTTGGACTCTGTTTGGTATTCCTTTTCTTTAAAACTCTAAAACAGGCAAAAACAGAAACTAGCACTGGGCCAGCCCTTGGTTAATAGGTTAGTCCCAAAAATAATATAAAATAGCATATTAATACCCATTAAACATCCGAAACAGATAATATAATAGCATGGAACAATAAAAAAAATATAGATAAGTTGGAGACGTATCAAGCATAAGCTTAATTCCTGCTCGTCCTCGAGTAGGTAAATGATAAAAATAGAATTTTTGATGTGGAATGCTACCTAACATATTTATCCATGTAATTTTCTTTATTGTGGCATGAATGTTCAGATTCGAAAGATTCAAGACAAAATTTTAATATTGACATAAAAACAATAATACTTCAAGCATACTAACAAAGCAATCGTGTCTTCTCAAAATAACATGGCCAAAGAAAGCTATCCCTACAAAATCATATAGTCTGGCTATGCTCTATCTTCATCACACAAAATATTAAATCATGCACAACCCCGGTTTCAGCCGAGCAATTGTTTCATACTTTATTATTTTCAAACTTTTTCAATCTTCACGCAATACATGTGTCGGTGTACTAGAATAGGGGTACCCTAGTACCCTGAACTTGTGCACGGGGAGTTGCAGCACCCCACGACAAAGGCTTGCTGGGCGAACGCCGAGATCCCCCAAAGTTCCCTTGGAGCCATCCAAGAACAAAGTATTTAACCTAAGGAGACAAGACCCCGGCAAGAGGAGCTTGCCGGGAGGGCCAACCAAGGCGCTCCAAGGAACTTGCCGCGACGCGCCACTCGCTCCGGCAAGGCAGCAAGGCCCCGGCAAGAGGAGCTTGCCGGGAAGACCAACCAAGGTACCTCGAGGCCCGGTGAGCGACAAGCTTCCAGAACCGACAAGATAACGACAGCGGCAAGGTGCTTGCCGTGGCAGGCCGCCACCCTGCGTCCACGCTCCAGCGCATCCACCAACGTGTCGCTCTGGGGGCCTCTCTGGGTGCGCGTGGCGGGAGGCTGTGCAGCCAGCAGTGCGCAGTGGCATGCAAAGCTGACAGGATCACCATCGTGGCGAACGGTGGCCCCCTAACGGTCCTTTTCTGCATTGTTCGGGCGACTCAGACGGGCATTTAATGCCCTTGTCCCCTGCCATCAGGGTTAGGTAGGGTGCACTGTACAAGCAACTGTATCAACTACCTCATTTTTTACGTTTTTACCCTCCTCTGCGTTGCCACCTGTCGGTGACCCCTTTAGCATATAAAAGGAGGCCCATGCGCAATGTAGAGGGGGTTCGGCTCAGAGGTTCGGACAGTGAGCTTCGATTCATTCGAGCCCAGAGAACATCACACTCTCGCTTTGGAGAGCAAGAACACCAGATAATATAACCAGACAAGCAGCAGTAGGAGTGTTATCTCTCCGGAGAGCTCCGAAGCTGGGTAAACTGCTCGTGTGCTTCGCCTCGATCCGCTCTTCGTGCGATCTCCGCCCCCCGCCGAACCGAAAGGGGCCCGGTCCACCGGCCCCATAGGTGTTTGTGGATCAGTTTCCCCGACATGTTTGGCGCGCCAGGTAGGGGGTGTCGAGATTGTGTGAACCAGATCCGGCGTTCACACGAGCTAGATCCTTATTCCCTTCATCAACATGCCACCGAAGAAGAAGACTTCGGCGGCAGCCGCTCCATCCACGTCACTTCCGCCATCGTTGGAGCAAACGAGTGGTGGGATGGACGCCGACGGAAGAAAGGACGTCAACGAGGAAGCTCATGATGCCGCCAGGTCCAAGAACAAGGCTGCACAAACCTCGGCGAATGTACATGTTCCACGCCACTCTCAGGAGGCGCAGGATCAACAGCGTCATGGCGCTAGCAGTGCCATACGCATGATAGCCCAAGACCAAGCTGGTGGATCTGGGGCCGCTCAAGACCAGCATGCACGCCAGCGTGCTGGCACGAGCGGGGCGCGGTCGCCTGGACGGGATACTACTCCTTATAACATAGTTAGAAGTTCGAGCACGTCCCGCTCCTCGCGCCGTCCGCCACTGCCACCCACCACTCTAGCAGAAGCTTTGGCGCGAGCTCAACTTCTCCTAGATTACCCTCCGACGTCGGACAAGATCGACGAATGGAGAGCCACCATTCAGAGTCTCATCATCTACGCCAACGGCGACGCTCCATGGCGGCCGAGCGCGTCGCCGCCGCGACAGGACCGCCGGATGCGAGCCGGTGGCAACGAAACGGGCGAAGGTGCAACTACCATCCAATCACCGCCCCGAAGGCCAAGATCGCCGACTCGCCGGATCCACATCGACAGCGACTCCACTGCATCGTCGGATCCACGAGCTCGTCGCAATCAGCGCCAAGTTCTTCATGATCGACAACAAGAAGACGCTCGAACCCGCATCGAGCGCCAAAGAGAAGCGCGACGTCAATCCGACAAGCGCGCTGGGCCCTCTGTTGACATGCATGCGCCAGGGGAACCAGGCGATCTGCCGTATGCGGTAGGTTGTCCTGCGTTCACTCGTGAGCTGCGGCAAGTCCAGTGGCCCAGTACAAAGAACTTCAAGCCAGATGTACGGGAGAAGTACAACGGCAAGACGCATCCGTGAGAGTTCCTCAGCATCTACACGATCGCGGTGCAAGCTGCTGGGGGACGAGATGATAAGATCCTTGCCAACTACTTCCAGCTGGTGCCCAAGCCCAACGTCAGATCCTGGCTCATGCTCTTGCCGGACAACTCCATATCCTCTTGGGCTGATCTGTGCCACCAGTTTGTCGGCGCCTTTACCGGCGGACACAAGCCTCATGGCCAGGAGAGTGATCTTCATCTGCTCGCCCAGAAGGAAGGAGAGCCCCTGCGCAAGTACATTCAGAGATTCAGTAGTGTGCATCACAACACCCCAGACGTCCACCCTGCCGCGGTGATCAGCGCTTTCCATCAGAACGTGCGGAACCGTAGAATGCGGGAGGAAATGGCGATGTGCAAGATCAGGGACGTCAGTGAGTTATATGCACTGGCCGACAAGTGTGCACGTGCTGAGGAAGGGAGGAGACTCCCTGGAGAAAATATAGGAGCGGGAGGATCTGACAGCGAAGATGCCGCCCCGACAAGGAAAAACCGGCGGCGGAACAGCAGAAGGAGGAAAGGCAAAGAAGTGCTAGTTGTTGAGTAGTCCGGCAACGGTGGCGGCGCCAAGGAAGCCAAAGCTGGTGACTCCGGCAAGGAGGTTGCCGCGGAGGTGGCGGTCGCCGACAAGCAGGACGGCACCAACAAGAAGTATTGCAAGATTCATCGCACCAAGGGCCATGATCTTCAGAACTGCAAGAGGGTCGAGCAGCTTGTTGAGCAACAGAAAGCTGAATACGAGCGGCACGAAAAGGAGAAGGCCTAGGAAGGAGCTGGTGGATCCGGCAAGAAACGTCCCGGCCGAGGAGGACGCCGCGGCAAGGCCAAGCAGCGGCAAGGAGACAGACCTCCTCGCGGCCGTGACAAGGATGAAGATGACGGCGACGATGAAGATATGGATGATGAGGAGACCGATGAGTAGGAGTTCCAGAAAGCTACAGAGGTCCTGTGCGTTGACGGTGGTGCTTCTCTGCATGCCTCGCACCGCCAGCTCAAGCAGTGGATGCGGGAGGTTAATGTAGCAGAACCACCCGTCGAATCACACAGGCCTCTGAAATGGTCCAGCACGCCTATCATCTTTGATATTGAGGACCACCCGGATCGCATAACTGCGGTCGGGTGCTTACCGATGTTGGTTTCACCAACAATCCGCAACCTCATGGTCACTAAGATGCTAGTTGACGGCGGGGCCAGTTTGAACTTGATCTCCTCCGTGGTGCTCCAGAAGCTCCAGATCCCTGACAGCGAGCTCGAAGAGACCGGCACATTTCAAGGAATCAACCCGGGAAGGAGCAAACCAAAGGGAAAGATCTCGTTGCCGGTAACATTTGGCAGTGAGCTGAACTTCAGGACTGAGAGGGTCACGTTTGACGTTGCCGACTTTCCATTACCTTACAATGGAATCCTTGGCCGTCCGGCACTCGCCAAGTTCATGGCAGCCTCTCACTATGCGTACAACGTACTAAAAATGCCAGGCCCAATAAGTGTTATCTCTGTCCCTGGCGACAAGAAGGATGCTCTTATCTGTGCCGACAAGATCTACCGGGAAGCAGCAGCCGCAGCAGAACGAAGGACACTTGCCGCTGAAGCTCCCGAGGGGAAGAAGAAGACCAAGTCCGGCAAGAGCTCTAATGCCCACTCCGGCAAGCGCACCTCTTCGGAGTGCTGCGCTACCGTCGAGGACGCACCATCGAGTTCCACCGGCAAGTGTAAGAAGACGATGGAAGCTCCACCTGAGACTAAGAAATTGTCCGCCAAAGAGGATGGCACTGGTGGTACCTTCACCATCAGCGCCACTCTTGACCCCAAATAGGAAAGCGCGCTCGTTGCTTTCCTGCGGGCGAATATCGAAGTGTTCACTACTAGGAAAAGGGGTATAGATGGAAATGACACTAATGGCGCACCAGACAAGTGGTGTGCCATTAGTATATACTAATGGCGCACCACCTTCTGATGCGCCATTAGTGTTGAAACTACTAATGGCGCACCCTGACCACGGTGCTCCATTAGTACCAAATTTTTTTTTGAACTAGTGCGCCTGTCCAAACATACTAATGGCGCATCCCCTGGTGGTGCGCCATTACTAGTTGTAACTAGTAATGGCGCACCATCCAGAAGGTGCGCCACTAATGTTATTTTTTTTATTATTGCTTTTATTCCTTTTTTTGCAAAAGTTCTAATGGCGCACCTCCAGGGGGTGCGCCATTAGTAACCTGGATTACTAATGGCGCATTTGTTGCTGGTGCGCCATTAGTAAGTGGGCAGCAACAAGATATTTTGGACAGCCTCTCCTCCCACACTCACTTTCTCCCCACTTCATTCTCTCCACCGCCTCCTCCTTGTCTCGGGTGCCTCCTCTTTTTCACCTCATTTCCACCATAGATTCATTCAAATTAAGTGGTTAAGTTACCTTGTTTTGCTAGGTAAGTAAGGGGGGAAGCTATATTTATGTTGTTCTCCCTACAAACAATGTGCACATGCACTTTTTATGGCCTAGCTAGATCTATGTATGTTCGTGGTGTTGCATATGTTTGTGGTGTTGCATATGTGTTTGTGTTTGGAGGTGTACCGGTATTTGAAATGCGATAGTTGCCAATATTTTGCCGGAATGTTGATTCATTTCCGTTTCGGCGAGAATTTTGGCATTAAGCATTCTTTTTGGTCCTATTTTTAGGGAAAGTCATGCCAAATTTTTTCTTGGTTCTAAAATATCGTTTTGCTCTACGCCGCAGGCGACCATGGTCCGCACGATGACCGAAGGCATCGTGAATAGGTTTTTGAGGTCCGCGAAGGCCGAGATGCTTCAAAAGAACAAGACGGAGATAAGATGTCTGTGTCGAAGATGCAAGCTGAATAGCCTTATTGCGGACCCGGATTCCGGGCAGGTGCGGGACCACCTGCTCTTGCGTGGTTTCATGGATGGCTATCGGTGTCAAGGTGATGAAGATGACTACGAAGTCGTCCATGGGGGCCGGGCAAGAAATGAGGAAGGGCAGCAAGACAACCA
>NC_041391.1:201069087-201073144 GCF_002162155.2 Triticum dicoccoides | reverse complement strand
AATCCCCAGGAGATGATCACGACGGTGATGCTGTACACAGTCATCATGTAGAAGATGTAGGACATGATGATGATGCCGGCGGAGCAGACGATGTTGGACCATCGATGGGCTGGGTGCAGGACCCTCATATTCAAGAGCTGCTTCTCAAGCAGACGGATAACGCAAGAGCTGCCGCCCGAGAGAAAGCCAAGATGGATCAACTTGAGTTAGACGCGGTTACTCCGTTGTATGAAGGATGCAGGCCTGAGGATACCCGCCTGAAAGTAACGCTCATGGCTCTGGAGATGAAGGTAAAACACAAAATGACCGACGCATGCTTCGACGAGAACATGTCATTCTGGCACAAACGTCTTCCCAAGGGGAACAAGTGCCCGACCAGTTTGGAGGAGGCGAAGAAAATCGTGTGTCCTCTGGATTTACCGCACGTGAAATACCATGTATGCATGAACAATTGCTTCATTTATCGGGACGAGCACACGGAGTCTACAATATGTCCGGTGTGCGGTGTCACTCGATACAAGAAGAGGAAGAAAGCTCCTCGAAAAGTGGTGTGGTACTTTCCGATCACTCCTCGTCTGCAGCGGTATTTCGCGGATCCTAAGGTAGCAAAGCTCCTGCGTTGGCACGCGGATAGGGAGGAGAAGAAGCGAGAAGATGACGCAAATGATCCGGAGATAGATAAAAAAGACAAGATGCTGAGTCACCCTAAGGATGCGAGCCAGTGGCAAGCATTGAACTTCGAATACCCAGAATTTGGGAACGATCCAAGGAACATCGTGCTGGGCGCGAGCACCGATGGAGTCAATCCGTTTGGCAGCCAGAGAAGCACACATAGCACCTGGCCTGTGTTTGTGTGGATGTACAACCTTCCCCCCTGGTTGTGCATGAAGAGGAAGTACATTCACATGAGTATGCTAATTGAAGGGCCGAAACAACCAGGGAACGACATCAATCTGTATCTGGGGCTGCTGAAAGAGGAGCTTGACACGCTGTGGAAAATGCCAGCCAATACGTGGGACGCCGCAGAGAAAGAATATTTCCCTATGAGAGCCGTACTGCTCACGACGGTGCACGACTATCTCGGTTACGGATATCTTGCGGGGCAGGTAGTCCACGGATTTTCTGGATGCGTAAGGTGCATGGATGACACAACGTATCGCCAGCTAGATAGAGATCCCGGGTCTTCGAAAACCGTGTTCATGGGACATCGAAGGTGGCTTCGCGATGATGACCCGTGGAGGAAACGCAAGGATCTGTTCGATGGTGAAACCGAACCCCGAAAATGCCCGTGTACGAGGAGCGGCGAGGAAATAGACAAGCTGTTGAAAAATTGGAAAGACTACCCACTGTCGGGAAAGAAGCAAAAGGCGCCAGAGCCGGGAAAGAAGCGAAAGGCGCCAGAGCCGCTGCTGAAGGTATGGAAAACGAGGTCTGTTTTCTGGGACTTGCCGTACTGGAAGATCCACCGTGTGCCTCACAGCCTTGATGTCATGCATATCACGAAGAACGTGTGCGAGAGTCTGCTTGGTACCCTGCTCAACATGCCAGAGAGGACCAAAGATGGGCCAAAAGCAAGGGCAGACTTGAAATCAATGGGCATCAGGCAGGAGCTTCACGCTATATATGATGATGATGATGATGATGAGGCGAAGCAGGACACAGAAAGTCGTCGCAAAGGCAAAAAGGCCAAGAAGACCGGAAATGACTACCCTCCCGCGTGCTTCACTCTAAGTCAGGAGGAGATCGAGCAGTTTTTCACCTGCCTCCTAGGAGTAAAACTTCCTTACGGTTACGCGGGGAAGATAAGCAGATACCTAGACCCAGCGAAGCAGAAGTTCAACGGGATGAAGTCTCACGACTGTCACGTGCTGATGACGCAGATACTTCCAGTTGCAATCCGTGGGATCATGGACGCGCACGTCCGTGAAACGCTATTTGGCCTATGCAACTTCTTCGACGTCATCTCTCGGAAGTCGATTGGCGTGAGGCAACTCAGAAGGCTACAGGAAGAGATCGTGGTGATACTATGCGAGCTTGAGATGTACTTCCCGCCCGCATTCTTCGACGTTATGGTGCATCTGCTGGTCCATATAGTGGAGGATATCATCCAACTCAGGCCGACGTTCCTGCACAGCATGATGCCGTTCGAAAGGATGAATGGTGTCATCAAAGGATACGTTCGCAACATGTCATGTCTAGAAGGAAGCATAGCCAGGGGCTTTCTGACCGAAGAGTGCATCTCCTACTGCACGAATTATCTAGGCATCGAGAACCCCGTTGGTCTGCCTGTCAACAGGCACCTCGGCAGGCTCGCTGGATGGGGTCACCGTGAGGGTCGCCGCGAAATGCATGTCGACTTCGTGGGTCGACTCACCGACTTTGAAAGAGCAAACCTAGTCGCGCTACAACACATAGACGTGGTCGATCCTTGGGTGGTAGAGCACAAAACCTTTATTAAGAAGACGTACAATGACCGAGGCCAACAGAGGACGGACGGAGATATACTCAAAGAGCACAACTCATGTTTCACGCGTTGGTTCAAGCAGAAGCTTCTGTCGTACCCTTTACATGAGGATTCTTCCGCGGAAGAACAACACATATTCGCCTTGTCATAGGGCGCCGAGCAAAACCTGATGACCTATGAGGCGTACGATATCAACGGCTACACATTCTACACAGAGGCCAAGGACATGAAGAGCGATGGTTATCAGAACTCCGGGGTAACGATGGAATCCTACACCGGTAACGACAAGGACAGATACTACGGAAGGATCGAGGAGATCTGGGAGCTGAGCTACGCTGGAGAGAAGGTCCCGATGTTCCGTGTTAGATGGGCCAAGAACGTCATAAAATAAGACCGGTATTTCACCACCATGGTTATACCCGAAGCCAAATCCAAGACCGCGGGCGCAAACGTCACCGCGAAAAATGAGCCATGGGTACTGGCTTCCCAAGTGGACCAATGCTTCTTCATTACCGACCCGCCAAAGCCCAGTCGTGTTGTCGTGAGGAGAGGCAAAAGGAAGATCATCGGAATGGATGGAGTAGCCAATGAGCAAGACTTCGACAAGTACGGTGACCCAAGGATCGAACATGACGACGATGATGAAGTAGCAGCATACACCATAAGAAGAAGCAGGACCACCCTACCTAAAGGACGTCCGTTCCACAGAAGAACTCCATATGCGAAAAAGAAGGGCAAGAAGATTGTGAACAGATAGCTAGCTAATTTCGATTGTATTTAAATCGTAGCCTTCATTTCTCGATTGTATTTCATGGGTACTTTTTGAACTATCATGAATATTTTTAAATTTCATGGACACTCGATCTCGATCGCTATCCCACCTCGCCAGATCCGGTCCCCCTCGCCGCCGAGCACCCCCCCAGTCCACCGGCCGCCGCCGCCGACCCCCCGCACCCTCGATTCCCCTACTCAACCGCCGCCGCCGACCCCCCGCACCCCGCGCACCGTCTTATAAAAAAAATAAGTATCAAACAGCTTTTTAAATGCTACTGTCTTATAAAAAAATATTACTGTTATTATTTAAACAAGTTTGAACATATTTAAACACAAATAAGTATGAAACAGCTTTTTAAATGCTAAAAAAATATTTGTGGAGCCTGGGAGTCGAACCCAGGACCTCCTGGTGTGAGAACTGGCTGCTGACCAGTCGAGCTAGTAGAGGGGACTTGATGTGGATCAGTTCTGGTGGTACATAACCTGTTGGCTCGAGTTGAAATAAAAAAAATACTAATGGCGCACCACGGTGAGGTGCGCCATTAGTATGGACATGCTAATGGCGCACCACGGTGAGCTGCGCCATTAGTATTGTGCCCGATCCCCCTTCCCTCTCCCCCTTCGCCCGATCCCCCCTTTCCCTCTCCCCCTCGCCAGTTCCCTCTCCCTCTCGATCCACCGCCGCCGCTGCCGCTGCCCTGACCCTCCCCCTCACCCTCGCCCTCGCCCTCTCCCTCCCTCGCCCTCTCCTCGCCTTCCCTCTCCCTCGCCCTCTCCCTCGCCCTAGATCCCCTTCCCCTCTCCTCTCCCGATGCCGCG
>NC_041391.1:200926814-201069077 GCF_002162155.2 Triticum dicoccoides | reverse complement strand
GACGCCGCTGCCCCGCCACCTCGACGCTGCCCCGCCGCCTCGACGCGACCCCGCCGCCCGGACGCCGCCCCGTCCACACCACCGTCGCCGGAGCACCACCACCACCACCCATCGCCGGAGCATCCTTATCCTCTCCGACCGCCTCCTCCACCCCGGCCCGCTCCTCCAAGGTAAGCTACTGCCGAGCAACACTAAATATTGAAGAAACACAGCACAATAGAAATCCACAAATGTAGAACCAAAACAAAACACTGAATAAAACATAGTTTACATCCAAACAGGTGCTTGATGGAATGCTGTTTAGGGCTTTAGGCTACTGCATAAGTGTTATTTAGTATAGTGTGTGCATACAAAATTCCAGCAAATATCATAGATATATGATATATCATGTTCCAGCAAATATCAAACATATATGATGTATCTGTCTAAAAATGAAAGGAACTCCCTGCCTTGCAAAAGAAAGTGCAGTATTTCTGCCATTCTGTTTGGTACTTTGTAAGTAGAGATCACATATGTTTTCATATTTCATTTCAAAGGAACTATTTGGTTCAGTCCTCACATCATAATATTCCACAAATTATGCCTACGCAAATTGCCTATTTTCTTGTATTTTGTACGATCTTCATTTATTTATTTATGTTTAAGGGAGTAAGATATTTTATTTACCGTTCACCTTATATTGCTTCATGTGAAATTTGAAAATGCGACTCGGTCATCTTCACACACAGAACAATACAAATAAAAGAAAAAAAATCAATCCATCTTAACAAAATTATGGAGCTATATTTTGATTAGTACAAAATTTCGTTCCTGCGTGCACTGGGCCCAGACATGCCAGACCTAGGTCAAAAATCTGCTTCATTGTAGGCTAAGGGACAACTCAGATGAGTAAGGTACATATCATATTCCTGGGGAGATAATCTTGACAGAGCTACCATGGTGGAAGACCAGGCAACATCTGTCAACCAAGGGATCGGATGTATTTATCTTCATGGTCCCCAACTCCCAAATCAAACCAAAAGCAAGGCAAAATTAACAGAAACCACCAAAAGGGAACTGACAAGATGCTATGCATAGATCTTATAGAAACAGAAATAAACAATGAAGCTCAATAGTTATTTCACAAGACACTAGCCATGATCTCTACTTGTTTGAACAAAATGGAGTGAATCAGAACAAAGTATATGTAATATTCACAGAGGCCTAGACCAGCTTCTCGGCACAAGTAAACAAAGTTGCACCATGAGTACCCATGTAAAAGCCTCATCATAAGTACCTGTCACATTTCATCATTTTCATCTCCATTCCACTAGACATAACAAAGCTAGGGCAAGAGCAAAACATCATGTTTACAAAGGCAGTAATCCTGAGGACTGAGTTTGCAGTGCTAGACCATGCACCATGATGTGTAGGCATGCAAAAATGTTCCACAAAAACAGATGCCGAAAAAGGCCTTCAAATTGAATATGTCCTGCTGAAAATGCAGCAAATTCTAGCCTTCTAGGGCAAAAATGTTCCACAAAAATAGATGAACAACAAAAGCTTGTTTATAATACAAGTTCAAATATTGCGAAGCATGACATGGCCTTTGTGAGCTCCTTTGTATAAAATGAAATGCAAGGTTGCTGATAATGTAACCCAGATCACACAGATCAATTTTTTTTCAATTTATGCAACTGTAAGAGTACCAACCAGATTACACAAATCATTTTTTCTTCAGAAGTGTGTCATAATTTCCCTGTCCTAATTGTTGTTTTGATTCAGAAATGATGATTTGCTACAACCAGTGCATGCATGCCTTTTTTCTTCTTCATTTTTAGTAAAGTGCTCTGTTCTGGGTCATGGACTTTGTGCCATGGACCAGTGCATGCATGCTGCTGCTGCTGCTGTACTACTTGTCAAGTGATGCTGCTGCTGCTATCTGCGAGCTGCTGCTAGTTGTGATTTTGTCAAGTGATGCTGCTGCTACTTGTGATCTTCTAAAATGACCCCTTTCTCCTGAAACGTTGATTAATTTCCGTTTCGGTTGAGAAATGGGGCACTCCAAGGTCAAGAAAATTAGCAAAGGTCATGCCCAATTTTCTTGACCTAGAAGGTGCCCGATTCTCAACCGAAATAAAAATTAATTTGCTTTAGTGGTTGGATTAGTTTAGTATTTTTTTCACACACTCAGACACCCTTGCTTGCCATGTGTGTGAGAGAGATAGTGAGAGGAGACAAGAAGAAGGGGGTTAGGAAGATGTTGCCTGCTCATCAAAGCTAACCATCTCCCCCTTTTCACCCCTTTTCCTTTGTCTTTTGTGGGTTGCAAGGAAGCTATTGTCTTAGCTAGCTTAGCTTGTGCACAAATCCCAGTGTTACAATCTAGAAAATTAGCCTGCAAAGATGAGGTCCCATGCTGGCTGTACCACTGCATCATGCAACAGTGCCTTCAAGATCCAAGGCAATATCACAAACATCATAGGAAATTTGACCAAACTCACAACCTTGTATCTTTGCAGCAACCAACTTTCTAGACACACCCCTCAAGAACTAGGTTACCCTGAGAACGTGGACTTGGACCTTAGCAACAACACACTAACAGGTTCTATCCCAAAACACCTAGGCAATATCACAAACATCTCTCAATTGTTCCTTGACAATAACCAACTTTTTGGCGACATTCCTCGAGAATTAGGTTATTTGGTCAACTTAGAGATCTTGTTAATTGACAATAACCAACTTTTTGACCAAACTTTGTTTCTATTTAGAGAGAAACATGTCCCACAACGATGAGGCCGGGGGTTCGGGCGGCAAGGCATTTTGGGAGCTGTCCCAGGAGATGGAGGAACAACCTCACTTCTATGAGGACGCCGCCTTCCCCACTGATCCTAAGACCACGGATGGTGCCGCCAAGGATGACCACACTGATGCCACCACTGATGGTGCCGCCGAGGATGCCACCACTGATGATGGCGGCGCACGCACAGATGGCAGCCAACCGAAGAGGCAACGGAAGGACCGGCGCCCGATCGTGCTCCGCACCCTCAAGGAGGAAGTTACTGAAGTGGACTCCAACGGGAATCCAACGGCGCCCGAACGAATAGTCAAGGGGTACTCGCTTCAGCTCGGGTGCATTGTCCGGAGCAACGTCTCGATCAACACTGAGAACCTGAGGCATCCTGACCGAGGGAATTTGCGCCACCTCCTCTTCACGAAGCTGCACGAACGATACAAGTTCCCTGTTGAATTTGAAAACACAAGCCTCAAAGGGAATAAAGTGAACAATGCTGCCCTCACGAAGATGAGCAAGGCCCTGTCTACTTGGAAAAGCAATGTGAAGAGAATGATCGAGAAAGGTGAGAGTTATCAGAAGATCAAGGAGAAAAATCCTTCGATCACCGAAGATGACTACAACGACTTCAAGATCAATTGCTCGAGCACCGCAAGCTCCCAATCAAGTGAGTGGGGGAAACAAATGCGGGAGCTGAACATAGGGGAACACACACTCGGTCCCGGCGGTTACAGAGTGGCGGAGCCTATATGGGATAAGGAGGAGGCGGACCGTGCCGAGCAAGGCCTACCGCCCCTCTTCGATAAATACGGTGACAAGCAGACCAGGAACTTTGTTAGGGCCTGGTACAAGAAGGACCCGAAAACAAAGGAGCTTACCATGGATCCGAAGACCAGGCAGCTTGAGCTTGTTCTGGTAAGGAATACACCCCCGCGTAATTAGCTCCATATGGTTGCATTCTAATTAATGAAGCCAAATTTCTAAATGGTTCACATTCCTTCCGCAGGCGACTGAAAGCAGTAGCGCGGGGTCGACTAAGAGCAACCCTTGGGACACCACTCTAAATAGGGGGTTGAATGTAATGAAGAACAAGGATAAGCTCAGTAAGCCGACGTCAGCTGGTCGTGTGGCCGGCAAAGGCTTGTCGACAAAATGGGGGTCATACTCTACCGCTGGTGTGCGGAAGGAGAAAAAGACCAGCTCGGAAAGCCAGGCGCGAGAGGTTCAAGAACTCAAGGCACAGGTGGCGCGGATTCCGGAGATTGTCCAAGAGCAAGTGGAACAACGACTCGGAGCGACGATCACCGCCCTTGTGCCTACCTTGATCTCGGGGTTGAGTGCGTGGATTGCGGGCGGCCAACAGGGGCCGCCCCCGATTCCTAGCTTCACGGCCAGCAACTCGCATAATGCGATGGCGGGGCCATTGGTGCCTCCGGCGGAGGCGGCATTGGTGTCTCCGACGCCGGCACGGGAGCTTAATGCACCCGGGTGTACGCCGGCCGTCACCTCTTCAGCAAGCGGCCCCTCCGTCAACTGCACGCCCGCCGTTGGCGGTGCCTCGACATTAGCCGAGCTCGACGCCATCATCACGGTAACTAATTAAGCCTCTCTCGGCCGAGGACTTCATCTCCTTGCCTTTCACTGGACATCCCTGACGCCCTACATGTTTTCGCAGGGCGCCGCCGACGTTCCGTGCACTCTCCTGCACTTCGTGAACAACGAGTTGGTCGATGTCGCCAAGGGCAAAATCGTTCAACCGGGCAACCCCTTGTTCCACGGTACCCAGATGCCACCCAACTTGTTTAGGGTTCAACTGGTTCGGGTGCTGCCAGGCTGCGACGACTTGTTACCTCCGATTCGACCCGTCGGGGCCGACGATGAAGACGTGATGACCCTCAGCGCCTACCTGAGCTGGCCCCTGCTTTGGCCGAAGAGCCAGATTCGTTTGGGGGCGGGGGACACCACCCCAAAGACAACACCGCCAGTCGTGCCGGCGCCAAGTCGGCCCCATGGCAAGACCGCCGTAACGGTGCCGGACATCCCTATGCCACTAGATCCAAACATGCATATGGCACAGGATCAGAACGACGACGACGACGACGATGATACATTTGGCAACGTCGATCAGTACTTTGCCGAGCATGGGTACGATGGCGACTTCATGGGGCCTCCTTCTCAAGAACCAAACCCAACAAAAGACGTGTGCGATCTAGCTCGTACCGCGGAGAAGACAAGTTGCAACAGGCGCCGTCTGGCGTTCAGCTCTCAGGAGACGCCTCCAGCTGCCGACTTCACCGAGCCTCAGATAGGCGAGGTGCGAAATATTATCAGCCCCAACACACTCTAGAAGGCGGTCTGTGAGCAGAACTCGGTCCCATTACAGGAGAAGAAGAAGGCACGCAAAAGAAAGACTAAGAAGGGTGCGAGCCAGCCGGCACCGAGTACGATCCGTGCTCAGGACGGGCCACCTTCACCGCAGGATATCTCGAGGAGGGTGCATGTGGCGGGTAGGGCGATGCTACCGACAAATATGCTCAATGCTGCAACCGGTGCTATGCGGAGTCTGTATGACAGTGTTCTTGCTTTGGAGAAGCGGCGTCTTAGGGAGAAGGATGTGGCATACCCGGTTTTCGCGGCCAAGGTGCCAGAGGGCAAGGGCTTTGTGGATAACTCCATCGGGCGTACGATCGTTCTGCGTTTTGATGACATCCACGCTATGTTGAACCTTCAACCGCTGCACTACACCTTCGTTCGGCTATTTTCGCTGAGTATGGAGATGCGGATCATTCGCGACAAGACCCCGGACATCGTGATAGTCGACCCCTTCTACATGCGCGCCAAGATCTTGGGCAGCGCTGGGGACCGGCAAGTCGCGAGTTGTTACCTCGAAGGCGTCATTCTGGCAAACCAAGATAAGGATAACTTCCTCGTGCCTTACTTTCCCGAGTAAGTCCTCCCCTCAACCGGCCCGTAACATATGAATTCTTACATTTCGATCGTTTTTCTTTTAACATTCCGTGTTTTCTGCAGTGACACACGTTGCACGCTCATCCTCCTAAGCCCCAAATATTCCATGGCCACGTATTTCGACCCGGACCGTCAGTCGAACGTAGACTACACAAATGTCAAGAAGGTTCTTGATGATGTTCTCCCCGGCTACGCCCAATCTGGAGGCACCTTCACCAGGCCTATTCGTAAGTACGGCAAGCACGTGTTCTCCCACAATACGACGTTCTGCTGCGTCAAGCAGCCGCCTGGCGGTCAGAAGGGTGCCTACTACGCCATCCATCACATGCGGGCGATCGTACAGGACCATCATCAACTTCTGCTACCGAGTAAACTCAAAGATTGTGCCGCGAGCGTGTCGGCAATCCAGGACGCGGACCTCCGACAAGAATTCTTTCGCATCCAGTCGGAGTTTGCGGAAATCATCCATCAAGATGTCCTTCGTACCTCAGGGCAGTTCTACCTCAGAAATCAACCGTCCAACAGTGACATCGACACAATGCTACAAATGCAGGATGACAACGCCCGTTCTTTCATGACTCCCATGATAGACAGCGGCTTCATCCACGCTCCGGTCCCTTGAGTCGAGTTGTCTAGTTCTGAAACATCGATTGGCTCATGTTGTAATTAAACTTTAATGAACTTGTAGTATGTCTCTTTGGTTTCGAGAGTCGTTCAACTTAGATGTAATCGATGCTATTAATGTCTTGCTTTTCTCTTCCGATCGTTCTGTTGCATAATTATATATTGCTTATGTATTGTCTGTGAATTGGTACTAACGTTTCGTTTGGCTAGTGCATAGCGATGCCGACGTATGTCGTGTACAAGGGTAAGGTTCCCGGAGTCTACGATGACTGGGAGGAGTGTCGGAGACAGGTTCACCGATTCAGCGGTAACAGTTACAAAGGGTACACCACTAGGGCCGAGGCCGAATCTAGATACGCCCGCTATCTAGCGGGAGAGGGGAGGGAGCGTTGGAGGAACCAGATGAAGACGAGTTTCATCGTGATGATGCTCATCGTGATGACCGCAGCTCTCTTCTATGTGATGGTAGTTTAGATGATCGATATCGACTTGTAATGTGAAGACAAACTCGCTACTCGCGGTCTCGAGACTTGTAATATAATGTTCTATCTTTGTTCGGTCTTTTTAATTCGGAGACTAATATGATGAATTGTATTCGGAGACTAATATGATGAATTGTATTCAAAGACTAATCTTCTATTGTATTCGATGAATCTGTTGTTGATGTGTGCTGTCTATATTTTGTCAAACTATACATTTTGTAACCTGTGCAAAAAACAGAAAATAAAAAGATAAAAAAACCTAATATTCATACTAATGGCGCATCACAGGACAGTGCGCCATTAGTATGACAGTGCATACTAATGGCGCATCACTGGGTAGTGCGCCATTAGTATGCCGCGGTTACTAATGGCGCATCCAGTGGTGCGCCATTAGTATGCCAAAGCACCTGGGTATACATGGCCCCTGGGAGGCATACTAATGGCGCACGCTGGCCTATACTAATGGCGCACCCGCGGTGCGCCATTAGTATACCAGATACTAATGGCGCACCAGGTGGTGCGCCATTAGTAAAAATTACTAATGGCGTGCTGTTAATGGCGCACCATAGATGCGCCATTAATGGCCATATTAGGTGCGCCATTAGTAGGGGTTTTTCTAGTAGTGGTTTGCGTGGCAACCGTCTGATATCCCCGGTGTTCCCAGGAAAGTGATTGAGCACCACCTTGCCGTCTGTCCTCGTGCGCGGCCCGTCAAGCAGAGAGTCAGGAAGCAGGCAGTAGAGCGCCAAGAATTCATCGCAGAAGAAATCAAGAAGTTGGAAGCAGCAGGCCTTGTCAGAGGAGTACTCCATCCCACGTGGTTGGCCAATCCTGTTGTTGTGCGCAAAGCTAACGGGAAATGGAGACTTTGTATTGACTTCACTGATGTTAATAAAGCTTGTCCCAAAGACCCATTTCCCTTGCCGCGTATTGACCAGATTGTTGACTCCACAGCCGAATGTGATTTGCTTTCATTTCTTGATGCATACTCAGGATATCATCAGATCTTCATGGCAGAAGAAGATGAAGAGAAAACCGCATTTATCACCCCGTGTGGCACGTACTGCTTCGTACGGATGCCTTTCGGTTTGAAGAATGCTGGTTCAACATTCGCAAGGGTAGTTCACCATGCTTTTGAGCCACAAATACACAGAAATGTGGAAGCTTACATGGATGACATAGTGGTCAAGAGCAAGGACAAAGCGACCTTGATTCAAGATTTATATGAGACATTTGCAAACCTGCGCAAGATCAACCTCAAGCTTAACCCCGAGAAGTGCGTGTTTGGAGTCCCTTCCGGCAAGCTTCTCGGGTTCTTCGTGTCTCACCGGGGAATTGAAGCCAATCCCGACAAGATCAAAGCCATTGAGCAGATCGAAGCACCAAAGCGTGTCAAGGATGTACGAAGGCTTGCCGGTTGCGTGGCTGCTCTCAGCAGGTTTATCTCTAGATCTGCTGAGCGCGCCCTGCCATTTTTCAAAATTTTGAAAAAGGCAGGTCCAATGAAATGGACTCCGGAAGCGGAGGCCGCGCTGCAGGACTTGAAGAGATACCTGTCCTCCACTCCAACGCTTGTCGCACCTAAGCCACAAGAAAAGTTGCTGCTATATATAGCGGCAACCAATCAAGTGGTTAGTGCTGCGTTAGTGGCGGAAAGGGAGGCAGATGATGAGCCAACAACCACGGCAGATCCATCCAGCGACAAGCAGGGGGCTTCGTCGACAAGCTCTGGTCCCGACAAACATGGGTTTGCGCAGGAACATGATGAGATGCCAAGGAGAATGGTGCAGCGCCCAGTTTACTTTGTCAGTTCTCTTCTGCAGGGGGCTAGATCAAGGTACTCTGGTGTGCAGAAGTTGCTTTTCGGCCTCCTTGTGGCCTCGAGAAAGTTGCGCCATTACTTCCAAGCACATGAGATCACAGTCGTCACTCGCTTTCCGCTGAAGAGGATACTGCAAAATCCAGAAGCAACGGCAGGATTGTTGAGTGGGCGCTGGAACTGTCAAGTTTTGGCCTCAAGTTTGAGAGCACCTCAACTATCCAAAGCAGAGCATTGACAGAGTTCGTAGCAGAGTGGACGCCAACCCCAGATGAAGAAATTTCAGAAACGAGCATCCCCGTCAAAGAGGCAAACAAAGAGTGGCTGATGTACTTTGATGGTGCCTTCTCGCTGCAAGGCGCCGGTGCAGGCGTGCTGCTTGTCGCACCCACCGGAGAGCACCTCAAGTACATAGTTCAGATGCACTTTCCGAAAGAGCAAGCAACCAACAATACAGCAGAGTATGAAGGATTACTTGTCGGTCTTAGAATCGCAGCAGACCTTGGGATTAAGAAGCTCATTGTCAGGGGTGACTCAAAGCTTGTCGTCCGACAAGTGAACAAGAACTACCAGAGCCCGTTGATGGAAGCGTATGTTGATGAAGTGAGGAAGCTAGAAGAGCACTTTGACGGCCTACAAATTGAGCATATCCCAAGAGCTCAGAATGATATTGCTGACGGCCTATCAAAGTGCGCTGCACTAAAGTTACCTGTGGAACCGGGGATCTTTGTGCTTAAGTTGACTCAATCATCCGTAGCACCATCAACTGGACAAAGCAAGAAGAGGAAGTTGGTTTCTGGCGACTACTTTCCGGCAGAGCTCCCCGCAGCCACCGCCAAGAAAGTCCCCAAGATCAACACCAAGGATGCTGAGGGGCAGTCTGCTCCGGCAAACCTTATGGTTTGTTCCGTTGAAGCAGACGCTCCCGAGAAGTTTTGCTCCGGCAAGCTTGCCGGGGAACATCAAGCTCCGGCAGGACCACAAGTCCTTGCCGTGGAAGCGGATGTTCCCACAGCAGAAGATGTGCCTTTAGTCCTTGTTGTCGAGCCACAAGCTCCAGCATGGGCACAGCAGATTGTCCACTTCCTTCAGACAGGAGAACTTCCCGAAGAACAAGAAGAAGCGGAAAGAGTAGCCCGGCAGTCAAGTATGTACCAGTTTGTCGATAGCATACTGTACAGAAGAAGACTCAACGGTGTGAAATTGAAGTGTATTCGCCGGGAAGATGGACAAAAGTTGTTGGCAGAGATACATGGAGGCATATGTGGCCACCACATAGGCGCAAGAGCACTTGCCGGCAAAGCTTTCTGACAAGGTTTCTTTTGGCCGACAGCCCTCCAGGATGCAACTGCACAAGTAACCAAGTGTGAAGCGTGCCAGTTCCACTCCAAACAGATACACCAGCCAGCTCAAGCTCTCCAGACGATCCCTTTATCCTGGCCATTTTTGGTCTGGGGGCTCGATATTCTCGGCCCCTTCCCCCGAGCTGTCGGGGGCTTTGAGTACTTGTACGTCGCAATCGACAAGTTCACAAAGTGGCCGGAAGTGCAGCCAGTGAGGAAGGTGACAGCACAGTCAGCAGTCAAGTTCTTCAGGTCAATTGTTTGCCGTTTCGGGATCCCTAACAGGATCATCACCGACAACGGCACGCAATTCACGAGCCGCACCTTCATGCAGTATGTCCAAGACCTTGGCGCCAAGGTCTGCTTCGCTTCTGTTGCTCATCCGAGAAGCAACGGTCAAGCAGAGAGGGCAAATGCTGAAGTGCTGCACGGGCTCAAGACCAGAACTTTCGACAGGCTGCACAGATGCGGAAGGAACTGGATCGAGGAGCTGCCGGTGGTTCTTTGGTCGATTATGCCAAATCGAGCCACTGGCCAGACACCTTTCGCTCTAGTCTATGGAGCAAAGGCAGTTCTCCCCATGGAACTCGTATACGGATCACCTCGAGTGCTCGCTTATGATGAGCTTGAGCAATAACAGCTGCGGCAAGACGACGCGCTGCTCCTTGAGGAAGATCGTCTTCAGGCTGCTGTACGAGCTGCTCGATACCAACAAGCTTTGTGCCGCTATCATAGCCGCAAAGTTAAAGCCAGAAGCTTCGAGGAAGGCGACCTTGTTCTTCGGCGTGTTCAATCCGCCAAGAATTCCAACAAGTTGACGCCGAAGTGGGAAGGCCCTTATCGGGTGAGACAAGTCACAAGGCCTGGCGCTGTCCGCCTTGAGACCGAAGATGGCATTCCAGTGAGCAACTCCTGGAACATAGAACATCTTCGTAAGTTTTTCCCATAAGGCGCGGTTGCCGGAACCCGTTCCGGCAACCACCTTTTGTACAAGTCTTGCCGCTGTTGCATGTAATCCTTTGTACAAAGCCGGGCGCAGATCCCGTGCATAAGTAAAACCCCATGTGCTCCGCACAGCTTGTCCATTTCATGCGTTAGTTCCTTTCTTGCATGCAATTATCTGACACTTTGTGCAACACCTACATTCGGTAAGCAGTAACGAGCCGAAGAGCTCCATATTATTATTTTCTCTCCTTTCTTTTTCTTTTAAAGGAAAAGAAGGTTCTCTCGCACACAAGTTTGCCGGGGGGAAGGAGAAGATTGTGGTGTGGGCCAGGCGTCGTTCAAGCAAAGATTTGCCTTACCGGGAAGCAAATGACAGAAAAGCTAAGTTGCCAAAGTTTGAGCAGTCACTTTTTAAATTTTTGAGTTATCTTCCTCGAACGACGATGCTTTGTATGGAAAACCTGTGCGCGGAGGAACCAGCTCGTGGCTAGTTGCGCCCTTACTTTGTTTCGAGTCTGCTCAACAGCTTAAGCATGCTGCATCTAGTTGCGACAAGGTTTCTTGTCGGAAGCAGCGCCGCCAGCAGGCTTCTGAAGTTCCACACTCAGCGCGCCTGCGCCGACAAGTTCCCTAGAAGCGTAGGGTGAAAACATACAAAGGAAGGAATCTAGTAGAGGAAATAACATTGCAATTGATAACAGAAATAAAGTTATATTACAAAGATAACTTGTCGCAGCTCTAACAGACTGTTCTCATAACATGACTAGCAGCGACAAGGGAAGAGAAGAAATGGGCGGCCTAATCTACGCGTCCGCCCTTGACTCGCTTGATCTCGCTCACCTTGTCCACAATGGGTGCGACAAGGGCCTTGAGTGCATCCAGATCGGCGTCAGGCCGCAAAGATCGGAGGACATTGGTGAAGCCGAGGCCTGGATTGCGGAAGGCTACCTTCATCAGCACCTTCTGGAGAACCCCGGCGCAGATTTTGCGTGACTCGTCGGCCAGCTGCTTCGGGATCCTCTCCCGGAGCCGCTGGAGTGCCGTCGCCACGCCCTTGAAGAATAGGCTGAGCTTGGCGCTGGGTTGAAGGCTCTCGTCGGAAGGATACCCAAAGTCATCCATCCCCAGCTGCGCCAGCTCCTCGTTGATGACGGCGGCAGTGTTCACCAGACCCTCGGTCCAGTGCTCCACCGTGTCTCTGAACAAGTCCTGGGTAACTGCAATGCTCTCCAGCAGTGCCGCGTCAGCCTTGACCTTCTCCGCCAAGGTCTTCTCCCGCTCCTTGGCGGCCTCCAGCGTCTGCGTCAGCGTGGCCAGCTTCAGCTCCAGGTCTGCTTTGGAATCCTTGGCGGCGCTGAGCTCCTTGCCCCTCTCAGCGAGAAGGCCTTGCAGCTCACCGTGGGCGGCAGCATCCTTCTCGCGCTCACGCTTGAGCGCGGCAAGCTCCTCGCCGCTCTTCCCAATGTCGGCCTCCAGCTGCGCCACCTTCTCCTCTAGCTCTTTCTTGGCAGCCTCTACAGTTGCCGCAGCGTCCTTTGCCTCCTTGAGCGCCCCGCCAAGTGCTCGCTCACGCTCGGCGAGCTCTTCCTCGTAGCTGTCAAGGTGGGCCTTCCGCTGCACTAGCTCGCCTTCCCGCGCGGACTGCTTCTCGGCAGCAAGCCTTTGTTCCTCCTCAGCCTCGGCCTTCTCGAGAAGAATGGCCGTGCGCTCCTCATCTACTCGCTCCCGCTCCTGCGCCAGGGACCGAAGAGCTTCTTGATTTTGTCCCCGGAGCTCCTCCGCGCGCTTCTCCATGTCAACTCCCGCTTTCGCGACAAGCGCTTCCTGGGAAGCCAGCTTGGCTTGCCGGGTGCGGTAGAGTGACAGCAGCTTCCGCAGCAGCTGCTCCTCCTCAACCTCGCCGCTGCTGCTGCCGGGCGCGTTAACCAATGAAAGCCCAGCAGAGGCGAGCACCTCCCCGTTAAAAGTCTCCCCCTCGACCGGCGCCCTGGAGCTCGACGCCCAGGGTAGCTTGATGAAGATGTTGTCACCGGCCTGCAAGTAGGCGCCGGGCTGGGGCTCCTCGGAGCCCGGCTCCGCGGAAGCGGCAGAGGGTTCGGCGGTCGGTGCAGCACCCGGCGCTCCTGCGGCCTCAGGGTCGTCAGTGCGATCGCCCGACCCCTCGCCGGCTTCCGCAGCAGCAGCCCCGGCGGCCTCCTCGCCGACGGTCTCATCAGCACCGGCACCTTCCTCGCCGGCGCCCTCTGTCTCCATTGGCTCAGCCGAAGATGGGTCTGAAGAACAAAGAGGGGATGAAAATCAATAAAAAAAAATTCAACAAAGGAAAAACAGAAGAAGCAGGACCCAAGGGAATGTTTTTGGGCAAGTGGATTACCTGCGCCAAGATCTTCAGTTGCGGCCTCGGTCGCCGCAGGATCAGCAGTGCTGTCCCTTGCCGGAGAGTCTCCCCTTGCCGGAGAGCGCTCCCTTGCCGGGGAATCCCCCCTTGGCGGCGCAGTCGAAGCAGGTGGCACTTCGGGATCGGCCTCCGGGCGCTCCTGATGAGGCTGCTCTGCTCCTGCACAAGTCAACAAGCAAGATATCAACAAAGGAAAAAGCACTCAAGCACGCCCGACAGCAGAAGGCTAAACTAGGAACTTACGCTGGGGGCTGCGCTGGGGGCTGCTCCGAGGGGTGATTGCCGGGTCCGTCAAGGTGGTCTCGGACCCACCTCCTGCCGACGCGATGGGGTCATCCTCGATAACGATCACCACGGCCTTGGCCCTCTTCGCCGCTCTCTGGGCCAGTGTTCTGAAAAGAAAGGAGTCCAGATTGGAGCAAGTCAGATACAAGATATAAACAGCAAGATTGAAGGATTATAAGAGCATCAAAGAAACTCACTCTTCTTCCTCCTCATCGGAGCTGAGCGCGGAAAGACCGAAGTCCGGCCCTCATCCGGTGCGGCGAGGTGGAGGAGTAGGATCCCTTGCCCGCTTGGCGGGGGCAGTGGCAGTGGCCCGGGAAGATCCCGCTCTAGTTGCCGCTGCTGCGTGAGGCGCTCCCGCGGCAACATTGCTTGCCGCGGTAGAGCGCGTCGCGCGGCTCGGTGGCTGTGGAGCCGACTGCCGCCCTGCTGCGTCCCCGGCCCTGCGAAGGCGCCTCCTTCGCGGGGCCGAGGGCTCCGCCTGCGGCAAGCTCTCTGAAGGTTCAGCCTCCTCCTCGCCGGCCTCGCTCGACTCGGCTTCGGAACCGGCAGGCTTCTCCTCGCCCATGAACTCCGCGCGTTCGGCAAGGTTTGCCGCCTCTGCAGCCTCCGCCTCCTCCACAGTGAACCCAAACACACCCGCAGCAGCTGTGGCCGCAGCCTCTCCCGCCCTACTAGCAATGAGTTGCAGCTCCTCGTCGGTGGTGTCATGGGTGAGGCTCTTCTGCTCGTCGACGCGGACTGGCACTTCCTCCAAGGTGTCGAAGAACGCTCGCACAACGTCATCCGCAGGCTCTTGCCAAGTTGGGACGATGTCGTGTGAATCGCACAACGGCATGATGGCGCAGCCGGTCAAGCGAAGAGTTATTGCACAAAGGAACTACGCCCCTCGGCAGTGTGAATGGGTGCTGGGGGTCGCGTTTGAATAATTCCAAGAGCATTGCGTCCAACTCCAAGACAGTGAAGTTGTAGTTCAGGCCCGGCCGCAGCCTCATGATGTCCGCCGAATTCTTGAATTCCCAGGCGGGCCTCCTCCTCTCCTGCAGGGGGGCAATGCGGCGGCGGAGGAAATCTGCCCCGACAGCACCTACGGTGAGCCCGGCAAGCCTGAGGCGAAGAATCCTAGTGATGGCGATATTCAGCCTCTCGTCTTCCGGGGCCATGTTGCTCCAGTCATTGCCGCGCACTATTGGAGTTTGGCGCACGGCGGTGAAGGGCTGCAGATCCTCCTCGACGATCCAACACCACTCCGCTCTCCACTCCTCCCACTTGCTGCGAAGCTCACCCTCCAAGTACGCCTCTTTCTTGCCGACTCTCGAGACCCAGGCAATCCCTCCGGCAAGCGGCTCTCCTCTCTCTACCCGAGGTATGAAGAAGTGGTGGAAAAGGGCTACACTAGGGTGGACTCCGACAAAGTTTTCGCACAAGTGTGCGAAAACCGCCATGGTCAGGACAGCATTGGGGGTGAAGTCAAGGAGGCGGAAGCCATATGTGTTCATAATGTCACAAAAAAACTCCGAGAAGGGCGGGCAGAGCCCGCAATAGAAGAATAGCGGGAAGAACGGGTACCCATTTGGAGCCGACTCCGAGGCAGCGGCCGGGAGTACCCTCGTGCGCGGATGCGCACGCGTCTCCGTCGCCCAAAAGAGGTAGAAGTACTCCCTCAGCTCCTGCACGCCGAGCTGGGGGGTGAAGGTCGCCCGCTCCTTCCGCAGCGCCGCGAGCCGCTGCGCCTCGGCCGACTTCACACCCTTTCCCTTGTCGGCTTTCGGGGCCATAGAGGAGGTGGTGGGGAAGGTCGACGGCGTGGTGATGCTGGTGGCAATGGGGGGTGGAGCGCTGCTCTCTCAGCTTCGGGAAGAAGGGGGGAGCGGCGGAGTTTGTGAAGAAGGAGTAGCAGCAACCAGCGAGGGGGAACGAACTGCCCCTGTTTCCTCTGGTTATAAAGAGGGACGGGGCGGACGTTTCGGCCTTCCGCTTAAACAACCACCCACGATCTCTCCCACGATGCCGCATTCAACGCGTGCCGTTATGGGAGAGTGCGGTGGATACGGAACAAGATTTGGCGTGGCCCAGCCCGCATGTGCCCGTGCCCTGTCTTGGGCCTGGCCCAACAGCGCTCGACACCGTGTCTGGCCCAGGCCCAGGGGCTCCTGTCGGTGTACTAGAATAGGGGTACTGTAGTACCCCGAACTTGTGCACGGGCAGTTGCAGCACCCCGCGGCAAAGGCTTGCCGGGCGAACGCCGAGATCCCCCAAAGTTCCCTTGGAGCCATCCAAGAACAAAGTATTTAAGCTAAGGAGACAAGACCCCGACAAGAGGAGCTTGCCGGGAAGGCCAACCAAGGCGCTCCAACAAACTTGCCGCGACGCGCCACTCGCTCCGGCAAGGCAGCAAGGCCCCGGCAAGAGGAGCTTGCCGGGAAGACCAACCAAGGTACCTCGAGGCTCGGTGAGCGACAAGCTTCCAGACCCGACAAGATAACGACAGCGGCAAGGTGCTTGCCGCGGCAGGCAGCCACCCTGCGTCCACGCTCTAGCGCATCCACCAACGTGTCGCTCTGGGGGCCTCTCCGGGTGCGCGTGGCGGGAGGCTGTGCAGCCAGCAGTGCGCAGTGGCATGCGAAGCTGACAGGATCACCATCGTGGCGAACGGTGGCGCCACTAACGGTCCTTTTCTGCACTATTCGGGCGACTCAGACGGGCATTTAATGCCCTTGTCCCCTGCCGTCAGGGTTAGGTAGGGTGCACTGTACAAGCAACTGTATCAACTACCTCGCTTTTTACGTTTTTACCCTCCTCTGCGTTGCCACCTGTCGGTGACCCCTTTAGCATATAAAAGGAGGCCCATGCGCAACGTAGAGGGGGTTCGGCTCAGAGGTTCGGATAGTGAGCTTCGATTCATTCAAGCCCAGAGAACATCACACTCTCGCTTTGGAGAGCAAGAACACTAGATAATATAACCAGACAAGCAGCAGTAGGAGTGTTATCTCTCCGGAGAGCTCTGAAGCTGGGTAAACTGCTCGTGTGCTTCGCCTCGATCCGCTCTTCGTGCGATCTCCGCCCCCCGCCGAACCGAAAGGGGCCCGGTCCGCCGTCCCCATAGGTGTTCGTGGATCAGTTTCCCCGACAACATGAGCGTGAGCCATGGACATAGCACTATAGGTGGAACAGAATGGTGGTTGTGGAGAGACAAAAAGGAGAATATAGTCTCACATCAACCAGGCATATCAACGGGCTATGGAGATGCCCATCAATAGATATCAATGTGAATGCGTAGGGATTGCCATGCAACGGATGCACTAAGGCTATAAGTGTATGAAAGCTCAAAAAAAACTAAGTGGGCGTGCATCCAACTTGCTTGCTCATGAAGACCTAGGGCATTTTGAGGAAGCCCATCATTGGAATATACAAGCCAAGTTCTATAATGAAAATTCCCACTAGTATATGAAAGTTATACATTGCCCCTTCTCTCTTTTTCTCTCATTTTTTTATTTGGGCTTTCTCTATTTTTTATGGCCTCTTTTTTTCGTCCGGAGCCTCATCCCGACTTGTGGGGGAACCATAGTCTCCATCATCCTTTCCTCACATGGGACAATGCTCTAATAATGAAGATCATCACACTTTTATTTACTTACAACTCAAGAATTACAACTCAATACTTAGAACAAAATATGACTCTATGTGAATGCCTCCGGCGGTGTATCGGGATGTGCAATGATTCAAGAGTGACATGTATGAAAAAATTATGAATGGTGGCTTTGCCACAAATATGATGTCAACTACATGATCATGCAAAGCAATATGACAATGATGGAGCGTGTCATAATAAATGGAATGGTGGAAAGTTGCATGCAAATATCTTGGAATGGCTATGGAAATGCCATAATAGGTAGGTATGGTGGCTGTTTTGAGGAAGGTAATGGTGGGTGAATGGTATCGGAAAAAATTGCGCGACACACGAGAGGCTAGCTATGGTGAAAGGGTGAGAGTGCGTATAATCAATGGACTCAACATTTGTCATAAAGAACTCACATACTTATTGCAAAAATCTACAAGTCATCAAAACAAAGTACTACACGCATGCACCTAGGGGAAGGGTTGGTAGGAGTTAACCATCGCGCGATCCCGACCTCCACTCATAAGGAAGACAATCAATAAATAAATAATGCTCCAACTTCATCACATAACGGTTCACCATACGTGCATACTACGGGAATCACAAAATTTAACACAAGTACCTCTCAAATTCACAACTACTCTACTAGCATGACTCTAATATCACCATCTTCATATGTCAAAACAATCATAAAGAATCAAACTTCTCATAGTATTCAATGCACTTCATATGAAAGTTTTTATTATACCCATCTTGGATGCCCATCATATTAGGACTAATTTTATAACCTAAGCAAATTACCATGCTGTTCTAAAAGACTCTCAAAATAATATACGTGAAGCATGAGATTTCAACAATTTCTATAAAATAAAACCACCGTTGTGCTCTAAAAATATATAAGTGAAGCACTAGATCAATATTGTCTAGCTCAAAAGATATAAGTGAAGCACATAGAGTATTCTAAGAAATCAAATCATGTGTGTCTCTCCAAAAAGGTGTGTACAGTAAGGATGGTTGTGGTAAACTAAAAAGCAAATACTCAAATCATACAAGACGCTCCAAGCAAAACACATATCATGTGGTGAATAAAAATATAGCCTCAAGTGAAGTTACCGATAGATGAAGATGAAAGAGGGGATGCCTTCCGGGGCATCCCCAAGATTAGGCTTTTGGTTATCCTTGAATTTTACCTTGGGGTGCCTTGGTCATCCCCAAGCTTAGGCTCTTGCCACTCCTTATTCCAAAGTCCATCAAATCCTTTCCCAAAACTTGAAAACTTCATAACACAAAACTTCAACAGAAAATCTCATGAGCTCCGTTAGTGTAATAAAATAAATCACCAATTTAAGGTAATGTTGTGAGATCATTCTTTATTTATATTGGTGTAAAACCTACTGTATTCCAACTTCTCAATGGTTCATACCCCCCGATACTACTCATAGATTCATCAAAGTAAGCAAACAACACGTGAAAAACAGAATCTGTCAAAAACAGAACAGTCTGTAGTAATCTGTAACTCCCGAATACTTCTGTAACTCCAAAAATTCTGAAATAAATCGGTGGACGTGAGGAATTTGTCTATTAATACTCTGAAAAAAGAATCAACCTAAAATCACTCTTCTACAAAAAAAGACAGCTAATCTTGTGAGCGCAAAGTTTCTGTTTTTTATAGCAAGATCGCATTATCTTTCACCCAAGTCTTCCCAAAGGTTCTACTTGGCACAAACACTAACTAAAACTTAAAACCACATCTAACCAGAGGCTATATGAATTATTTATTACTAAACAGAGTAAAGAACAAAAATAAAATTGGGTTGCCTCCCAACAAGCGCTATCGCTTAACGCCCCTAGCTAGGCATAAAAACATGAATAGATCTAGGTATTGCCATCTTTTGTATGCAATCCATAAGAGGCTCTCATAATAGATTCATAAGGCAATTTAATTTTCTTCCTAGGAAAGTGTTCCATGCCTTCCCTTGATGGAAATTGGAATCTAATGTTTCCTTCTTTCATATCAATAATTGCACCAATCGTTCTAAGGAAAGGTCTACCAAGAATAATAGGACATGTGGGATTGCAATCTATATCAAGAACAATGAAATCTACAAGCACATAATTCCTATTTGCAACAATGGTGGAATCCGCAAGATGCAAATTTAAAGGACAATCATCAAATTCACGGAAACCTAGCACATCACATAAAGTTTTTGGAATCGTGGAAACATTAGCACCCAAATCACGCAAAGCATAGCATTCATAATCTTTAATATTAATCTTAATAGTAGGTTCCCACTCATCATAAAGTTTTCTAGGAATTGAAACTTCTAGTCAACCTTTTCTTCAAAAGATTGCATCATAGCATCAACGATATGTTTAGTAAAAGCTTTGTTCTAATTATAAGCATGAGGAGAATATAACACGGATTGCAACAAGGAAATACAATCTATTAAAGAACAATTATAATAATTAAATTCCTTGAAATTCAAAATAGTGGGTTCATTGCTACTTAAAGTTTTGACCTCTTCAATCCAACTTTTATCGATTTTTCCATCCAGATCTAAAAACTCCGAATCATTGGGACGCCTTTTAACTAAAGTTGACTGATCTCCAGTCCCATCTTTATCAAGATTCATATTGGAAAACAAAGATTTAATAGGAGTCACATCAATCACTTTTAGATCTTCATCATTATTATCATGAAAACTAGAAGAACATGCTTTTACAAACCAATCTTTTTTAGCACACATCTTAGCGGTTCTTTCTTTGCACTCATCAATGGAAATTCTCATGGCCTTGAGAGACTCATTGACATAATTCTTAGGTGGAATAGATCTAAGTTTCAAAGAATCAACATCAAGAGAAATTCTATCCACATTCGTAGCCAATTCATCAATATTAAGCAATTTTTCTTCAATCAAAGCATTGAAATTCTTTTGCAAACTCATAAATTATTTAACACTATTATCAAACTCAGAGGGAATCTTATTAAAATTTTCATAAGAGTTGTTGTAGGAATTAACATAATTATTAGAGGAATTACTAGGAAACGACCTAGGATTAAAATTGCCTCTATATGCGTTGTTACCAAAATTGTTTCTACCAACAAAATTCACATCCATAGATTCATTGTTATTCTCAATCAAAGTGGAAAAAGGCACATCATTAGGATCACAAGAAACACTTTTATTAGCAAATAATTTCATAAGTTCATCCATCTTTCCACACAAAACATTAATCTCTTCAACCGCATGCACTTTTTTACTAGTGGATCTTTCGATGTGCCATTGAGAATAATTAACCATAATATTATCTAGGAGCTTAGTAGCTTCTCCTAATGTGATTTCCATAAAAGTGCCTCCCGCGGCCGAATCTAAAAGATTTCTAGAAGCAAAATTCAATCCGGCATAATTTTTTTGTATAATCATCCACAAATTCAAACCATGTGTAGGGGAATTACGTATCATTAATTTCATCCTCTCCCAATATTGTGCAACATGCTCATGATCAAGTTGCTTAAAATTCATAATATTGTTCCTAAGGGAGATGATCTGAGCGAGCGGAAAATACTTAGAGATAAAAGCATCTTTGCACTTATTCCATGAGTCAATACTAGTTTTAGGCAAAGATGAGAACCAAGTTTTAGCACGATCTCTAAGTGTAAATGGAAATAGCTTCAATTTAAAAATATCATTATCCACATCTTTCTTCTTTTGCATATCACACAAATAAACGAAATTGTTTAGATGGGATGCATCATCTTCACTATGAAGCCCAGAAAATTGATCTTTCATAACAAGATTCAACAAAGCGGCATTAATTTCACAAGATTCAACACTAGTAGTAGGAGCAATCAGAGTGCTAATAAAATTATTGTTGTTGGTGTTGGAAAAGTCACACAATTTAGTATTATCTTGAGCCATCGTGACAAGAAATCAATCCAACACACAAGCACACAATAAGCAAGCGAAAAAGAGACGAACGGAAGAGGGGCGAAGAAAAGGCAAAGGTTTTCGTAAATCATCTTAGAAGTGGGGGAGAGGAAAACGAGAAGCGAATGGCAAATTATGTAATGCAAGGGAGAAGAGTTTATGATAGGTACTTCGTATGGCTTGACTTGACGTAGATCTCCCTGGCAACGACGCCAGAAATCCTTCTTGCTACCTCTTGAGCTTGTGTTGGTTTTCCCTTGAAGAGTAAAGGGTGATGCAGCAAAGTAGCGTAAGTATTTCCCTCAGTTTTGAGAACCAAGGTATCAATCGAGTAGGAGACGACGCACAAGTCACCGAATACCTGCACAAACAATCAAGAACTTGCAACCAACACGATAAAGGGGTTGTCAGTCCCTTCACGGTCACTCGCAAAAGTGAGATCTGATAGAGATAATAAGATAAGATAAATATTTTTGGTATTTTTATGATATAGATTGGAAAGTAAAAGATGCAAATAAAAGTAGATTGAAAACTTATATGATAAAAGATAGACCCGGGGGCCATAGGTTTCACTAGTGGCTTCTCTCAAGATAGCATAAGTATTACGGTGTGTGAACAAATTACTTTTTAGAAATTGATAGAAAAGTGCATAGTTATGAGATTATCTAGGCATGATCATGTATATAGGCATCACATCCGCAACAAGTAGATCAAAATGATTCTCCATCTACTACTATTACTCCACACATCGACCGACTCCTGCATGCATCTAGAGTATTAAGTTCATGAAGAACAGAGTAACGCATTAAGAAAGATGACATGATGTAGAGGGATAAACTCAAGCAATATGATATAAACCCCATCTTTTTATCCTTGATGGCAACAATACAATACGTGCCTTGCTTCCCCTGCTGTCACTGGGAAAGGACACCGCAAGATTTAACCCAAAGCTAAGCACTTCACCCATTGCAAGCAAGATCAATCTAGTAGGCCAAACTAAACCGATAATTCGAAGAGACTTGCAAAGATATAAAATCATGCATAAAAGAATTCAGAGAAGAATTAAATAATATTTATAGATAATCTTGTTCATAAATCCACAATTTATCGTATCTGGGCAAACACGCCGCAAGTATTACATCGAATAGATCTACAAGAACATCGAGGAGAGCATGGTATTGAGAATCAAAGAGAGAGAAGAAGCCATCTAGCTAATAACTATGGACCCGAAGGTCTGTGGTAAACTACTCACGCTTCATCGGAGAGGTAATGGTGTTGATGTAGAAGTCCCCCGTGATCGAATCCCCCTCCGGCAGATCGCCGAAAAAGGCCCCAAGATGGGATCTCATGGGTACAGATGGTTGCGGTGGTGGAAAAGTGGTTTTTTGGCTCCCCCTGATGTTTTAGGGTATAAGAGTATATATAGGCGAAGGAACTAGGTCAGGGGAGCTACGAGGGGCCCACAGGGGTGGGGCGCGCCTACCCCCTTGGGCGCGCCCTCCTGCCTAGTGACTTCCTCGTTGTGTCTCCTACTTCATCTCCAAGTCTTCTGGTTTGCTTTTTGTCCAAGAAAGATCATCGTGAAGGTTTCATCCGTTTGGACTCTGTTTGGTATTCCTTTTCTGCAAAACTCTAAAATAGGCACACACAAAACAGAAACTGGCACTTAGCCCTCGGTTAATATGTTAGTCCCAAAAATAATATAAAATAGCATATTAATGTCCATTAAACATCCAAAATAGATAATATAATAGCATGGAGCAATCAAAAATTATAGATACGTTGGAGACGTATCATTTAACCATTTGATATTTGGGGATTTGATTTCATGGGACATTTTCCTTCCTCTAATGGGATACACATATTTTGGTTGTTGTTGATTGTGTTACTAAGTGGGTAGAAGATATTCCAACCAGTACTGCTGATCACAACACCTCTACTAAAATGCTTAAGGAAGTTATTTTACCAAGGTTTGTAGTCCCTAGATATTTAATGACTGGTGGTGGTTCACACTTTATTCATGGTGATTTTCGCAAAATGCTTGCTAAGTATGATGTTAACCATAGAATTGAATCACCTTATCATCCTCAGTCTAGTGGTCAAGTTGAACTTAGCAATAGAGAAATTAAACTAATCTTACAAAAGACTGTCAATACGTCCCGAAAGAATTGGTCTAAGAAATTAGATGATGCACTTGGGCTTATAGAACAGCTTATAAAAACCCTATGGGTATGTCCCCATATACAATGGTTTATGGAAAAGCTTGTCATTTGCCTCTTGAGTTAGAACATAAAGCATATTGGGCAATTAAAGAACTCAATTATGATTTCAAAACTTGCTCGTGAAAAGAGGTTCTTTGATATTAACTCATTAGATGAATGGAGAACCCAGGCTTATGAAAATGCAAAGTTATTTAAAGAAAAAGTTAAAAGGTGGCATGACAAAAGAATCCAAAAGCATGAGTTCAAAGTTGGAGAATATGTTCTTTTGTACAACTCTTGTTTCAGATTCTTTGTAGGAAAACTCCTCTCCAAATGGGAAGGACCCTATGTCATCGAGGAAGTTTATCGATCTGGAGCCATAAAAAAATGCTCAAGGTACTAACCCGAAGGTTGTCAATGGGCAACAAATGAAACACTATATCTCAGGTACGCCCATTAATGTTGAAAGGAATATTATCCAAACTTTGACACCGGAAGAACACATAAAGGAAATCTTCTGGAACACTCCCGAATCATGAAAAAAGGGAGGTACGTGATATGGTAAGTAAACGGATTCCGAAAAATTTGCAATTTTTTTTGTTAGTTTTGGAATATTTAAAAAATAGGAAAATAAGAAACTTCCAGGAAATTGACCCTGGTGGGCACGATACACCAGGGCGCGCCTGGCATGCCAGGCGTGCCTAGGTGGGTTGTGCCCACCTCGGGTACTTTCCAGGATCCATTTTTCTTCCGTTCTACTTGTTCCCCATGATAAAAAATCTTTATATACCTCCCGCACCTGTTGACCTCCGTATCGCGGAGAAACTCCTGTTTTCTTTTCTTGCTCTTTTCTGTCAGATCCAATCCATCATGGCCACTTCAAGCTCCTCCAAGGACAAGTTCTTCGACAACATCATCAACCCATATTTGTAAGTGTGTTACGTCGACTAGAGGAGGGGTGAATAGGCGATTTTTGTGAATTCTTCGCTGAGGAATTTCAGGGTGAGGAAATTTCTAAATGAAGAACTACTTGCAGCGGAATAAGTACTCAGGTATAAGCATAACAGAGCAACAGCATAGTCATCATGATGAAATGAAAGACAAACACAGAGTACAGAAAGCATAAACACATGATAAGCAGGACGAAGACAAACGGACTGAAGATATAGGATTGAGGAATTAGAGAAAGTCTTTAGTCAAAGTTTTCAAATAGTAATGATCAGGTACATCAACACATAAATGGGAAAATGAAAGGGTTGAGGAAATAGAACCAGTTGGCTTGGTGAAGACAATGATTTGGTAGACCAGTTCCAACTGTTGTAACAGTTGTACGTCTGGTTGGAGCGGCTGAGTATTTAAACTCAAGGACACACAGTCCCGGACACATAGTCCTCACCGTATTCTCCTTGAGCTAAGATCACACAGACCTCGCCAAATAGTAGCGATAAGTCTTCACAGGTGACTTCCAAACCTTCATAGACTTTGGTCACTCGGCAATCCACAATTCCTCTTGGATGCTCATACCATGACGCCTAACCATCTGGAGGATACACAATCCTCAAAGGTAACAAGCGTCGGTTCCACATAGGAACAATCTCTTCAGTGATGCTCAATCACTTTGGGGTTTGTAGGTTTGGGTTTGGGATGTGGGTTTTCCTCACTTGATGATTTTCCCTCAAAGTCCTTGGAGGAATAGGATGCTCTCAATTGACAAGTGTCAGTTTCTCTCGGAGCAGCCAACCAACTAGTGGTTGTAGGGGCGGCTATTTATAGCCTAGGGAGCAGCTCGACATGATAAGACATAAATGCCCTTGTCTGATATGACCGTTAGGTGGTAGGATATTTCGGATAGCTGGCGCGTGGCACATTAACGGTCGGATTTGAGGTTCGAATTCCTCAGGGCTATCATGTTCCTCACTGTGTAGGCAATTTGCACTGGCGAATTCCTAACTCCTCAGTCAGAACAAATTCCCAGAGACCAGAAGGTCTTCGCCTCTGTCATTGAAGAAATTTGACTGAACTGATATGAGATTTCCAATGGCTTCACTCAATGGATTGGGTAGATGTAGGATTTTGAGATGAGCATCACTTGGAAATCTGTTTCCTTAGTATTACCTCGACCCCCTTTAACAGTACAGTGTTTCCTATGACTCAAGAAGAATAAAATGAAACTACGAAAACAAAAGTCTTCACGCTTCAGGTTCCTCGCATGAATATCGAAGTCTTCAAGGTTACACCAATTTCTTCACTTTAAAAGTCTTCAGGAGAACCAAAGTCTTCAGCCAAAGACATTCATTTTTAGGGGTCGACTTTCACTATAAATATCAAACTCCTCATTGACTTATAGAGCTTGTGTACACTCACAAACATATTAGTCCCTTAACCTATAAGTCTTCAATACACCAAAATCACTACGGGGCACTAGATGCACTTACAATCTCCCCCTTTTTGGTGATTGATGACAATATAGGTTAAGTTTTCAACGGGGATAAACATATGAATTGAAAGTGCTCAATATTGAGGAATTTGATTGCAAGATATAGAAGAACTCCCCCAGAAGATGTGCATAGTGAGGAATTTGCTTTTGAAGCAATGCACTTTTGAAGAGTAGAATCATGGAGATCTCCCCCTATATCTTGTAATTCATACAGGCATTTAACATATAGAATGAAGAATTTGAAATGCATGATGAAATATCGTGACTGATGTGATCCAGCATGCGTGTATAACATTAAATGAGGAAATAGCATGCATAAAAGCAGAGCAAAAGTATCCAGTCACCATCGGACTTAAGTTTACAACTCAATCAACAAAAGCTTTAGAAGAGCAAGAGTTGCAACTTAAAAAAACGCCCATATATGTAGACCCGCTTGAAGACTAACTCAAATTTCTCCCCCTTTGTCATCAAATGACCAAAAGGGACAAAAAGTGAGGACTAACGCCCTGAAGAATTTCTTCACAAAGTCGATGGAGGAGCGTCAGCGTTGTTGGGGTCGTTTGTTGGAGAAGGTCTTGCCGCAGTGTCGTCCAGATCTTCATTTCCGTCAGTATCACGGGATGAGGAATATGAACTGGGCACCAAAGGAGGAACAACAACTTTCTTGAATTTCTTCGGTGGAGGCTTAGCCCAGCCGAAGTCCTGCTTGGAGCCCATCTGCTTGAGATCCTCATCACCGTAAAGGTGAGACAGTGTAGCCCAGGTGCGATCAAACACTTCATTAAGGTAGTAATGATTCTTCTTCACTGAATTATATGTAGCAGTCATGTTGTGAAGAATTGAACCAAACTGACGTTTCACGAATTTGTGATTGCGATCCACCTTTTGATGAAGACTGAGGAGAAGCTCACGATCAGTCATCACCCTTGGAGCTGTTGCTTGAGGACTTTGCTTGGATGCATTAGCGGCAGTATCATGAGTAGCAGAGTCATCATTGGTGGAGTATGAAGTACCTTTGCGAAACTGTCCATCCAATGGTCGAATGCCCTCATCAATAACAGCAGTAGCTTTTCCCTTTTCATCAGCTGAGGAAAATGTCTGTTTGAGGACTTCAATTGGGGGCAAGTAGCTGGCATGGTTGAGTGTATCAGCTTTGTAGTTGAGTGAAGACCTTGATCTGAGGAATCTCATAATCCAGGGAGCATAAGGCTTCAGCTCAAATGGGGACATTGCAACGTTTGCCAAAGTCCTCGTGAAGAAATCATGATAGTTCACGGCAATACCATGCATGATGTTGAAAAGCAGATTCTTCATGATGCCAACGACTTATTCATCATTAGAGTCGTGGCTTTTGATTGGACTCAAAGTCTTCGTCAGAATGCGATAGACTATCCTCGGCACATATTGCAATTGCTTCACAAGTAATTTGGTCCTTGAGGCTTGTCCAGGCTTCAGTGGCTTCATCAGCACTTGCATGAAATGATCTGATAGCTCAGTTTTAGAGTAGATTAGATGCGCACCTTCTGGGGGAGGACTGACAGCTATGGCACAAAGCAATTCAGTTGCTGGTGCCTTATAGTGTGTGTTCTCTGTCATCCAGTCCAACACCCAAGAGTTCACATCTTCAGCATTTCCTGTGATGTGCAGCGTCGCATAGAATTGAAGAATGAGTTCTTCATTCCAATCGCAGATGTCAGTGCAGAAATTGAGCAGGCCAGCATCATGAATGGCAGCAAGGACTGGCGCAAAGCAAGGCAGTGATTCCATATCCACATGAGGAATATGCACATGGTCGAAGACTTTGTCCTTGTCGAACTGCAGTGAAGAATAGAAATTGGCTTGGCTGGCAGTCCAGAAGCGCTTCCTCCTCAGACGAGCAGAGTCATATGGATTATAGTCAGTGACAAACACATGCTCATTGAAGAAAGCATCAACCTTGAACTTTGGCATTTTGGAGAATGGATTCTTCGGCTGTGGCTGAGGAGTGTCAGTGATCTGAAGAATGACTTCTGGAATGCCAATCTTTGGAGCCGCAGGCTGAGGAATATCAGCTTCTTCTTCATTAGACCCCTGGGTCTCCATTTCTTCGGCATGTTCATCAGCACTAGTGGATGGAATCTCTTCATGAATGGAAGGGGTGGCATGAATTTCTTCAGAGCTCATTTGAACTTTAGTTGGAGCTCGGGACTGAGGAATTTGTTGTATTGGTGTGAACAGAGGAGAGTTGGGTTGTTGACTATCCCAAAAATCATCATGCATCATTGGAGTGGTGCAACCAATGTCCACATCTTCATCCACTTCCATTTCTTTAACGCCAGCCTCTTCAGCAGTAAACAGAGGCGTTGGCGATGATACCCGAGGAGTTGGGGTGAAAGCTTTAACTTCAATTTCTTCATCCATCTCCTCTATGGAAGCCGCAGAGGGATCTTCTTCAGCAGATTCTTCAGGAATCTGATATTCTTCACCATAAGGAACAAGTTCCTTTGATGGCATGCTTGCAAGAGGAACATCATCAATGGGATTGTCCATTGAACTTGTCAAAATCTTCGCCTTCTTGGGGGCCGAAGATTCTGTGATAGCCGATGATTTGCTCTTCTTCAAAGCAGCATGCTCTGCAACTTTGGTTTTCCTCACTTCTAGAGAAGAAGGAAGAACTGGGCTTGGTGTTGGTGCAGGCGGAGCAGTGGGAGTTGGATCAATTTCTTCAGGCTCAACTGATGTGGTTGGCCTGTTCTGAGCAATTTCTTCAGGCGCAGCAACAGAGGCTTAGCTGGCCTGGAAGGTTCTTCAGGCGCAACACTAGTGGATGCCCTGGCAGTTTCTTCAGCGCTTGGAATTTCTTCAGCAGCCCTGGTGCTAGCAGTTTCATCAGCAGCCTGATTTTCATCAGCGGTGCTAGCAATTCCTTCAATGGCTTGAGCAGATGCTTCAGCCTGAGTGACATCAATGTGCATAGGAGGAGCAGCACTTGATGTGAATTTCTTCATCAGGTTGACGAATCTGACTTTGGCACCCTGCCATTCATCCTTGTAGGCATTGAATTCTTCACTGAGCTTTTGATTTCAGCTTGCAGTGTGATGAGCTGCTTAGGTGAAAGACTCAGGACATTTTCCTTTAGGTAGTGCTGCTTCTTTTACTGTGCTTTCTTAGCCATTCTGGCTTGGTCATACTTCCACTTCTCTTTAGCTATGAACGCCGTCACTTCGTGACTTTGTCCAGGAGTGAGGCCCAACTCTGGCATTGGAGCAGTTGGATCCTTGTGCCATAGATCGATGAAATCGAGCATTTTCTTTGGAATGATTAGTAGGGGCACAACACTCCCTTTGGCTCTAGCGGCCCGCTGCTTTCTGTCCATGATGATATCAGCTAATTCTTCATCATCAGCTTCATCATCAGATAGAGTTTGAAAGACCACCTTCTTCTTGTGAGGACTTGGTCTAGAGCCTCGTCCAGCAGTGGCCTTGGTCTTCAGCAGAGTGGGACCAGTTGAGGGAGGGTGAGCTGAAGAACTTGCTAAAGATCCTAAGGCAATTGATATGCTAGTGGTCCTTTGGCACGTGGCGAGATGCACAGGTGCTGAGGACTTTGCCGGAGGAGCTGAGGGTTTTGAAACCCGAGGATTTTAACCAGCCTGAGGAATTGGGGCAGCTTGAGGAAATTGCCTTGGTGACACTGAGGAAATTGGCCGTGAGGGCATTGAAGAAGAACTTGGCCATGAGGGCATTGCTGAGGAAGGTGGTTTCTTGCCTGGCTTCTTTGGCATAGCCTTCTTGCTTGAAGAAGCCTCAGCAGCGGTAGCGGCAGCAGTAGAATCCTCATTGAATTTCTTCACTGCTTCTTTGGCCTGCTTGGCCAGCTCTGCTTGCCGCCTGGCCCACTCATCAGCATAATCTTCACCACGTTTAAGGCTTGTTGGATAAGCTAGTTGGCCAGGTGCCATAGGAGGTCTTGGGCATGGAGGGTTGAGAGCGAATTTCTTCATGTATTTGGGAGTGACATACATGTACTCCCTCCACTCTCTTGCCCATCTTCTTTCTATCCTCTGAATGCACACTTTGCGCTCATTCTTCATTTCCTTGTTGTGACTTGCCTCATTGGGCGTACAGTACCCTGCATAGATATCCGCAGGTATCTCAAAAGCGGTATTAACCTCAATCTTCTTTCCTCCTTTCTGAGGCCTTTTTCCATCTACCATTTTCTTCAGCTGAGGAATTGCACAATCAAGTTCTCTGAAGAAGTATGCAAATTTTCTTTGAGGAATGCTGCAAATGAGTTAAGTTGATAAGAACCTAGTGATTCAGTAGCAGACATGTGTACCTGTGAACAGACTATAGGTGCGAAGAATTTGGAGAGGTCATATGCGTTCTCAGAAGGTTTTGTAAATTGAACGAGTTTGAGGAAATTGACCCGATTTGTCTTGAAGAATTTCACTGAGTGTTCTTTGTCTTAGGTTCCAGAGTTGTGCGGATCATGAGATTCACACAATTGAGGAATCATGAAGAAAACCGTCACTTAGAGAAATAGATCAAGAACTGAAGATTTGTGCTAGGTGTTTAGAGTGTGGAGGTTGAAGAATAAACACCTTTTGAAGATTTGATGAAAATCATAAGTAGAATTAATGCGGTAAAAGTAACTTTTAATTACCCTTGATGAATAACATGATGAACTGTAAGAGTAGATTTGGAAGTTTGTCGGCTCAGATCTTCCATGCCCTAACTTGGCGGAGGAATACGTCTACAGCGGCGGTGGAGGGAAGATTTCCGCGGTCGGCGCGAGTACGACGGTGACGAGGTCGAGGCAGTGAAGCTCTTCCTCACTGGCGAGGTTAGAGTTAGTGGCGGCACTAGGGCTTGAGAAGCTCGAACGAGGGAGTGAGGTCGAGTGGAGAAAAATCGAAATGAGGAAGAGAAGGGGATATTTATAGCTGAGATGAAAAATTGTTCGCCCGAAGAATTTGGACGAACGTGCCCCTGACCCTTCTCACTCGCGTGACATGTGTCACCCACGTACTGACAGGTGGACATCGTGTGAGATTGTGGGTGAGTAGATAAGTGTATCGAGGAATGCATAACGGTTTGGGCGGTAAACGCCGAAAATTTTAGATTAGAATATTTTAAAGTGTCGTTCGCAGTTTCTTCAGCTGAGAAGGACACAGTGAAGAATTTGAACGAGTTTCAAATAGAACGCACATGAAGAATTTGTGAACAGACTGGGTTGAGTTTAGCATAGAGGGGGAAGGGTCCGATCACATTCACTTAGCAGAAAAATTAGCTTGAAGAATTAGCAATAAATGAATGATGTTGAGGACATAAACTCATATATATATATATATATATATATATATATATATATAGTTAAATGAAGAACAACGACGGAAAGAGTGAAGATAATGCAAAGTTGAAGAATTTGAAAAACTGAGGAATTTCAAAAAAATGAAGAAAAACTCAAATTGAAGATTTTGAACTTTGGTGGTGGCGTAACCCACCGTATAAGAAAGCTGATTTCAGACACTGCGTACAATTCTCATAGGGTTCTAAGAATCAATTTCTTCACACTTAGAGGGTTAGTCTTCATTGATTGAAGAAAAATGTTACTTCGTGTGTTGCACATCTAAGTCATCAAGTCAGCATAAGTGTTAGGATGTGTGTCCTTTTTCAAAGAACATTCGAAAATTCTAGGATATTTAGCTCACACCGCAACTTGCTAAATCTCTTCTCATCCAAGGGCTTTGTGAAGATATTGGCCAGCTGGTTCTCAGTACTTGCATGGTCGATTGAGATGTCACCCTTCAACACATGGTCAGGAAGAAAATGATGACGAATCTGGATGTGCTTTGTCTTCGAGTGCTGAACTGGGTTGTGAGCAATCTTGATAGCACACTCGTTGTCGCAGTAGAGAGGCACATTCTTCACGTTGATGCCATTGTCCTTGAGTGTTTGCTTCATCCACAGTAATTGAGCACAGCAAGATCCAGCAGCAATGTACTCAACTTCTGCAGTGGAGAGTGATACGCAGTTCTATTTCTTCGAGGACCAACATACCAAGGATCGTCCGAGGAAATGACATGTGCGTGACGTTGACTTGCGGTCCACCCGATCGCCAGCATAGTCAGAGTCTGAATATCCAATGAGATCAAAGGAAGATCCCTTGGTATACCATAATCCAAGTGTTGGTGTGTGAGCTAGATATTGAAGGATATGCTTCACAGCCTTATGGTGTGATTCATTTGGTGTAGCTTGAAATAGGGCACACATGCAAACACTAAGCATAATATCCGGCCTAGATGCACATGGGTACAATAAAGAGCCAATCATGGAGCGGTATACCTTTTGATCAAAGTCTTTACCATTTTCATCAGTGCATAGATGACCATTTGTGGGCATAGGAATTTTGATGCCTTTGCAATCTTGCATGCTGAATTTCCTCAACACATCCTTGAGGTATTTCTCCTGAGATATGAATATGCCATTGTATTGTTGACGAATCTGAAGACCTAAGAATAATTTCAACTCTCCCATCATAGACATTTGATATTCTTCACTCATCATATAGGCAAATTCATCACTGGTGCACGAATGTCATCGATGATCTTCTCGACTTGCACTTAATTTGCAATGCGAGGATGTGCGGGTTGAAGACTTTGCCCAACAGTTTCTTCAGGGCCAGTTTCTTTAGCAGCACCTGCATGATTTTCTTCATGATCAGGAATGACTTCTTCAGCAGACTCTTCGGTAGGGATGACATCCTCAGTAGCTTTGAACTTGATGGATTCCTCAGGTGACATTTCATCTAGCATAGGAGGTAGGTGCTCTCTTTGCGAGCCATTAGTTTCATTGAACCGCACATCTACAGTTTCAACAACCTTGTGATGGTTGATGTTGAAGACTCTATAGGTGTGCGAGTCCTTTCCGTAACCAAGCATAAAACCCTCATGTGCTTTCGGTGCAAATTTAGAGTGATGGTGAGGATCTCTAATCCAGCATTTGGCACCAAAGACTTTGAAATAACTTACATTGGGTTTCTTGTATGCAAGTTGCTCATCCCAGCATGACCAAGTCGTCGATGCCATAACCAGCATTCTGAAGCTTTTGCAAGTAGACATGTAGCAGGCTGTGGTCCTGCAAAGAAATCAACAATATACAAGTCTCCTTTCCTAAAGCCTTCGAAGACTTTGGAGTTGTTAGATTCCATTAGCACAAGGCAGCAAAATTTGCCAAAGACAACAACCATATCAAGATCACAAAGCATTGAGACAGACATAAGATTGAATCCTAAGGACTCAACAAGCATGACCTTGTCCATGTGTTTATCCTTTTTGAAATTGCAACCTTACCCAGACCCAATACCTTGCTTTTGCCTTTGTCAGCGTAGGTGATATGCTTCAGATGAGATGGTGACAAATTAGTGCCCATCAACAAGCTCCTGTCACTAGTCATGTGATTTGTACATCCACTATCGAGGACCCACTCAGTAGCTTTGGGTTGTTCATCCTGCAGATGAATTAGTGCAACTTACGAACCCATATACTTCATCAGTGAAGAATATGATATCAATTTCATCAACAGTAACAAATATAGCAATACGAGGATGTGAGAAATGAATGATTCATTTCTTCATGATTAGCTTGCGTCCTTTCAAGCACATTCAGGTATCCAGCCAATTCTTTAGACGATTAAGTTCGTCTGGACACCTGACCCTACATAAGAGATTAGTTCTTTTCTTCACCACCCACATCTGGAGGGGTGGCAAAGAGTTCATCAATCAGCGAGCTCCAAAAGAAAATGATGGCATAGAAGCCGGTGCACTTTGTTTCACAGTAGAGTTGTTAGGATAAACATATGAATAAGCAGGGAAATTCTTCGAGCACTTATGAACATAATGGTTTGAAGAATAATGCACATATTCATAGCCTTTAGACTTTCCCTGCGAAACAGAAGTGTTAGCACGATGATGTTCATATGAGGATTTTGATCCGCGTGAGGAATTTGAACCATGTGAAGAATTTGGTCTATATGAGGACTTGGATCCATATGAAGATTTTGATCCATATGAAGAATTTGATCTGGGGTTCCTATTCTTCATGGGTGGTGTCATGATGACATTCACCTGAGGATTTTCAAGGCACTTCTTAGGAACCCAGATTTTCTTCATAGGGGGGCCGTTCCTGCAGTTAGTTCCAACATATCGAGCAAATACTTCACCGTTCTGATTCTTGAACAGTTTATAGTTAGAGTCAAATGACTCATCAGAGGAATATGAAGAATCAGAGGTAAAGTCCGATAAATTTCATGGGTCTATAGGAGGTCCTTTCGCAGCAACCCATGAGGTTTTAGGGTACTACTCAGGTTTCTAGTAGGTCCCATCAGCATTGAATTTCCTCTCAAAGGCAATACCCTCTTTCCTAGGGTTCTTGTTCAAGATCTGCTTTTCGAGCACATCACATAGAGTCTGATGACCTTTGAGGCTTTTGTAAATGCATGTCACATACAATTCCTTCAGCCCTGCATTATCGTCAGTGATACATGTGGTATCCTCAGATGAGGAATTTTTAACCACAGAGACAGTTGAAGAATTTACAGTAATAGATGCATTTGAACATTCAGGTGATGAATTAGCAGATTCATTCTCAATGCATTTAAGACATGGTGGAATAAATTCTTCCTAAGCGGAACTGATCTATTGAGCAAGCAATGAATCGCTTTCCTTTTGAAGATCTTCATAACACGCTTTTAACTTCTCAAGATCTTGCTTTTTCTAAAGAAATTCATAAGAAAGCTTTTCATGATCAGATAAGAGAGTGTTATGATGATTTTGAAGGTTGTCAAACTGAGTTTGAAGTCTCTGAAGATTATCTGTCAGAGTCTTAGTTCGATTCAGTTCCTCACCTAATAGGTCATCTCTTTTTTCTAGTTGATTTTGAATCTTTTCGAAAGCCTTCTGTTGTTTAACAACAATTTTTGCAAGTTTTGAATAGCTAGGCTTAAGACTGTCATCATATTCATCCTCACTAGAGTCAAAGGGGGAATGTTTGAGTACCTTGGCACCTTTTGCCATGAAGCAATAGGTGGGAGAATAGTCATCGTTGCCTGTGTCAGCTGAGTCGGGGAAGTCATTTTCTTCAGTGTTGAAGATGGACTTGCTGACGTAAGCAGTAGCGAGGGCTAGGCTAGCCACACTAGAGTCAGATTCCTCCTCTTCCACATTATCCTCAGATCCCGCTTCAGAGTCCATTTCCTTGCCAATGAATGCCCGGGCCTTCTTGGAACTGCTCTTCTTATGAGATGAAGACTTTGAGGATTTTGATGATGAAGACTTTGAAGATTTCTTCTTCTTCTTTGAGTCATCAGAATCATCATCTTTGTACTTCTTCTTCTTCGATTCCTTTTCCCACAGAGGACAATCAGACATGTAGTGACCTGGTTTCTTGCATTTGTGGCAAGTTCTCTTTTTGTAGTCACAGGACGAGGAATCATCATTTCTTGAAGAAATTTCAAAATGGCCGCGGCGAGAGAACTTCTGGAATTTCTTCATGAGCATTGCTAGCTCCTGGCTCAATTCTTCAGGATCACCAAGGCTGCTACCAGAATCCTCAGCTTCAGACTTGGATACTTCCTTGGCCTTCAGTGCATGTGATCTTCCGTAGCTCGGTCCATAGAGATCTCTCTTCTCAGCAAGCTGGAACTCATGAGTGTTTAGCCTCTCGAGGATATCAGCTGGATCAAGTGACTTATAATCAGCTCGTTCTTGCATCATCAGTGCGAGGGTATCAAATGAGGTGTCAAGTGATCTCAGCAATTTCTTCACCACCTCATGATCGGTGATATTAGTGGCACCAAGTGCTTGAAGCTCATTTGAGATGTTAGTGAGGCGATCGAAGGTTTGCTGAACATTTTCTTTGTCGAGTCTTTTGAAGCAGTTGAAGAGATTGCGGAGAACATCAACTCGGGAGTCACGTTGAGTTGAGACTCCTTCGTTGACCTTGGACAACCTGTCCCAAATCAGCTTAGCAGTTTCCAGTGCACTCACTCTGTCGTACTGACCTTCGCTCAGATGGCCACATATGATATTCTTCGCTTGAGAATCGAGTTGCTTGAATCTCTTCACATCAGTAGCACTCAGAGACGGAGTGACTAAGGGAACGCCATTTTCCACAACGTATCAGAGATCGTTATCAATTGCCTCAAGATGCATACACATCTTGTTCTTCCAATAGGGGTAGTCCGTCCCATCAAAGGTAGGACACCCAGCTGAGACCTTGATCATAACTACAGTCGACATAACTAAAACTCCAGGTGGTTAAACCAAAATCACACAGAACAATGGAGTGCCTTGCTCTGAGACCAATAGAAAGTGTGTTACATCGACTAGAGGGTGGGGGTGAATAGGTGATTTTTGTGAATTCTTCACTGAGGATTTTTAGGGTGAGGAAACTCCTAAAGGAGAACTACTTGCAGCAGAATAAGTACTCAGGTATAAGCATAACAGAGAAACAACATAGTCATCATGCTGAAATGAAAGACAAACACAGAGTACAGAAACCGTAAACATAGGATAAGTAGGACGAAGACAAACGGACTAAAGAAATAGGATTGAGGAATTAGAGAAATTCTTCAATCAAAGTCTTCAAACAGTAATGATCAGGTACATCAACACATAAATGAGAAACTGAAAGGGTTGAGGAAATAGAACCAGTTGCTTTGGTGAAGACAATGATTTGGTAGACTAGTTCCAACTACTGTGACAGTTGTACGTCTGGTTGGAGCGGCTAAGTATTTAAACTCGAGGACACACAGTCCCGGACACACAGTCCTCACCGTATTCTCCTTGAGCTAAGATCACACAGACCTCGCTCAACAGTAGTAGTAAGTCTTCACAGGTGACTTCCAAACGTTCACAGACTTTGGTCACTCGGCAATCCACAATTCCTCTTGGATGCTCAGACCATGACGCCTAACCGTCTGGAGGATACACAGTCCTCAAAGGTAACAAGTGTCGGTTCCACACAGGAACAATCTCTTCAGTGATGATCAATCACTTTGGGGTTTGTAGGTTTGGGATGTGGGTTTTCCTCACTTGATGATTTTTGCTCAAAGTCCTCGGAGGAATGGGATGCTCTCAATTGACAAGTGCCAATTTCTCTCGGAGCAGCCAACCAGCTAGTGGTTGTAGGGGGCGGCTATTTATAGCCTAGGGAGCAGCCCGACATGATAAGACATAAATGCCCTTGTCTGAGATGACCGTTAGGTGGTAGGATATTTTGGACAGCTGGTGCGTGGCACAACAACGGTCGGATTTGAGGTTTGAATTCCTCAGGGCTATCATGTTCCTCACTATGTAGGCAATTCACACTGGTGAATTCATAACTCCTCAGTCAGAACAAATTCCTCAGAGACTAGAAGATCTTTGTCTCTGTCACTGAAGAAATTTGACTGAACTGGTATGAGATTTCCAATGGCTTCACTCGAAGGATTGGGTAGGTGTAGGATTTTGAGATGAGCATCACTTGGAAATCTGTTTCCTTAGTATTACCTCGACCCCCTTTAACAGTACGGTATTTCCTATGACTCAAGAAGAAGAAAATGAAATTACGAAAACAAAAGTCTTCACGCTTCAGGTTCCTCGCATGAATATCGAAGTCTTCAAGGTTACACCAATTTCTTCACTTTCAAAGTCTTCAGGAGAACCAAAGTCTTCAGCTGAAGACATTCATTTTTAGGGGTCGACTTTCACTGTAAATATCAAACTCCTCATTGAATTATAGAGCCTATGTACACTCACAAACATATTAGTCCCTTAACCTATAAGTCTTCAATACACCAAAATCACTACGGGGCACTAGATGCACTTACAATATCTTCGGGAGGTGATGCAGCACCCTCAAGCTATCCCGATGCGCGATGGGGTGCTGCACATCCGCGATGTGCAAGGACCCAAGGGGACTGGATCCGTGGAGGCCAGGCTTGAAGCTATGGAGCAGGGCATCTTCAGGTACAAGGGGATGGTGGAACATGGACTTAATGCCAATCACCTAATGATCACGGACTAGACCCATGATCTCAAGGTGGATGGCAAGTCCATAAAGGACATCATCTTCCTTAAACGAGAAAATCAACTTCCTCCATAGCCAGACCCACGACCTTCAAAGCCAAGTCTTTGAATATGAGGCAAGGTTTAAAGGTATGTGTTTGGCTGACAGTTGCAAGATCCGGGAGACTCACTCCTCCTCTTATGATGGTGAGCCTCTGCTCTGGAAACCCGAGAACAAGAAACCTTCTACTTCATCACCACCACCTTCTTCTTCACCACCAAAAGAAAACTGAGTATTGGGTGTGGGCACTCCCCTTGGTTTCGGCAAGCTTGAGGGAGGTGCCCCGGTATCATATCATCTCCACTATCTTTTGCCTTTACTTTCTTAGTTCAATCCATGGCTATCTTTTGCTATTAGATGAATAAAAGTTTAGTTCGATCACTTATTTTTGTGAGTTTTCTTAGTGATCAATCTTTGTAATCGTGTGCGATATATAAAATAAAGTTTAGTTTGAGTTTTGCCTTCTTTACTCTCTTGTTTCAATAAAAAGAAAGGAAATAAAAGAAAAGGATCATATGCTAATCTTATGGTAAGTGATGACATTACACAAGGAAAAATATAAGTAGAAATTTTTATTGTAGATTGACAAACATAGCATTGGTCAATGATGCAACTCATGGAAGAATTAATAAGGGAAGAGAAGATTCACATATAAATATACTATCCTGGAAATCTTTTATGATTGAGAGCACCCATCAAAATATTATATGCTAAAATTGTTGACATTGGACAAGACAACTTAATGATTTATGTTTGTTCATATTCACATAGAAGTTATATTGTCATAGATCCTTCAACGTGTGCTACTTTCCCTTATCTTTGCTAGCCAAAAACTCCGCACTAAGTGGAGATACTACTTGTGCATCCAAAACCCTTAAACCCAAATCTTGTTTGAGAGTCCACTATACCTACCTATGGATTGAGTAAGATCCTTCAAGTAAGTTGTCCTCGGTGCAAAAAGGGCAATAAAATTGCTTCTAAAAATGTTAGATCATTTAGTGTAAGGGAAAATTGAGTGTTGTACAAAGTTGTTATGGTGAAGAATAAAAGCGCTAGACTGCATAATAAAGGTTACCATCACAAGGGGCAATATAACGTGACGTTCTCTTGCACTAAGGGGTTGAGCATACAAACAAAAAGCGCATGGCAACCTCTGCTTCCCTCTGCAAAGGGCCTATATTTTACTGTCATGCAAGAGTCAAAGTCTTCCTCTCTATTCCATTTATTTGTCTCCTTTGGCAAGCATCATGTGGTGAGGAAAGATCTAGGCACATACATCCAGTTGAATATGGGTTGCATGAGTTATTATTATTGACATCACCCTTTAGGTGAGTGTGGTTGGAGGCGAAACTATAAGCCCCTATCTTTCTATGTGTCCGGTTGAAACGTTTTCCTTATGTGTACATGGTGAGTGTTAGCAATTAGAGAATACTAAATTCTAGTTGAGTATGTGGACTTGCCTAAAGGCTCCGATATGCGACCCTTCCTGAAAAGATGATGAATTGTAGTTGCAAAGTTGACCGAGAACATAGTTTGTTGGTTTCCAATAGAGTTTATGCTTACTTCGATGCTGTGATGAATTTTTCACTTGTTCATGAGAATTCTATGATAAAAGTTTTGTGATAAAATTATTATGTTAAAGTTTGTTGCTGTTATAATAAGTCACATGATGCTGCTATGTCCGTATTTTTGTTTTTATCGACACCTCTCTCTCTAAGCATGTGGACATGTTTTTCGATTTCGGTTTTCACTTGAGGACAAGCGAGGTCCAACCTTGGGGGAGTTGATACGTCCATTTTGCATCATGTTTTCCTACTGTTATTTATGTTGTTTTATTGTATAATAATGTTTTTGGAGTAATTCTAATGCCTTTTCTCTCATAATATGCAGGGTATGCACAAAGGGGGAGAATTCTGGCAGCTGGAAATCTGGACCTGAAAAAGCTACATCAAGCTACCTATTCTGCACAACTCCAAATGAGCTGGAACTTCCCGACAATTTTTTTGGAATATTTAAGAATTATTGGAGCAAATAAGTACTAGAGGGGGGCCACCAGGTGGGCACAACCCACCTGGGCGCGCCAGGAGGCCCAGGCGCGCCCTGGTGGGTGCTGCCCTCCACGGCCCACCTCCGGTGCCCCTCTTCTGGTATATAAGTCATTTTGACTTAGAAAAAAAATTAGGAGAGGACTTTCAGGACGAAGCGCTGCCGTCTCGAGGCGGGACTTGGGCAGGAGCACTTTTGCCCTCCGGCAGAGCGATTCCGCCGGGGGAACTTCCCTCCTGGAGGGGGAAATCATCGTCATCATCATCATCACCAACAACTCTCCCATCTTGGGGAGGGCTATCTTCATCAACATCTTCAACAACACCAACTCCTCTCAAACCCTAGTTCATCTCTTGTGTTCAATCTTTGTACCAAAACTATAGATTGGTGCTTGTGGGTGACTAGTAGTGTTGATTACATCTTGTAGTTGATTTCTATATGGTTTATTTGGTGGAAGATTATATGTTCAGATCCATTATGCTATTTAATACCCTTCTAATCTTGAGCATGATTATCATTTGTGAGTAGTTACTTTCGTTCTTCAGGTCACGGGAGAAATCATGTGAACTTGTTATGTGTTTGATATTTTGATGATATGTATGTTGTTATTCTCTTAGCGGTGTCATGTGAACGTTGACTAGATGACACTTCACCATATTTGGGCCTGAGGGAATGCATTGTGGAGTAGTTATTAGATGGTGGGTTGCAAGAGTGACAGAGGCTTAAACCCCAGTTTATGCGCTACTTCGTAAGGTACCGATTGGATCCAAAAGTTTAATGCTATTGTTAGAATTTATTCTTATTACTTTTCTCGTAGTTGCGGATGCTTGCGAGATGGTCAATCATAAGTAGGAGGTTTGTTCAAGTAAGAACAGCACCTAAGCACTGGTCCACCCACATATCAAATTATCAGTGTACCGAACATGATTTAAGCCAACATGATGAAAGTGAGTAGATGAAATTCCCGTGTACCTTCAAGAACACTTTGCTTATCATAAGAGACCGTTTTGGCCCGTCCTTTGCCTAAAAAGGATTGGGATACCTTGCTGCACTTTTGTTACTACCATGGTTACAAATTATCTAGCTATCAAACTACTCCGCTACTTACAATTTTAGCACTTGCAGACATTAATTAACTTGCTGAAAACCACTTGTCATTTCCTTCTGCTCCTCGTTGGGTTTGACACTCTTACTTATCAAAAAGGATACAATTGAACCCATATACTTGTGGGTCATCACCGGCCGACAAAGAGGCGCTCTTGCTCTACATTTCCTCTACCTCGTGGGTGGTCAGCACGACGCTGGTGGTCGAGTGCAGGGAAGAAGGCAAGATCCAGCCGGTCCAGTGTCCGGTATACTGCCTGAGCGAGGTACTCTCTGTCTCCAAGAAGAATTACCCCCATTACCAGAAGATGTGTTACAGAGTGTACCTCACCGCCAAGAAGCTCGAGCAGTACTTCCAGGAGCACACCATAACCATGGTGAGAACGACCCCCATCGGCGAGATCATGGGCTGCCAGGATGCATCCGTCCGGGTGGCCAAGTCGGCCATCGAGCTGGCCAGCCACACAATCCTCTATGAGCCACGCACCACCATCAAGTCCCTAGCATTGACCGACTTGCTTGTCAACTGGACCGAGACCCAGTACCTGCCACCGCCACCCGACTCGACGCACTAGCGCATGCACTTTGATCGCACCAAGATGCGATCCAGCCTGGGAGCTAGCATCGTGTTGTCCTCCCCCAAAGGTGACCGATGGAGGTACGCACTGCAGATCCACTTCGCCGCCTTCAACAATGTTGCCGAGTACGAAGTGCTCGTGCACGGCCTCCGGCTAGCCAAAGAGCTCGGCATCAGGTGCATCATCTACTACAGCGAGTCGGATTTGGTGGTATGATACATCTCCAACGTATCTATAGTTTTGTATTGTTCCATGCTATTATATTATCCATCTTGGATGGTTTATATGCTATTTTATATTATTTTTGGGACTAACCTATTAACCTAGATCCCAGTGCCAGTTTATGTTTTTTCCTTGTTTTTGAGTTTCGCATAAAAGGAATATCAAACGAAGTCCAAATGAGATGAAAATTTATGGCGATTTTTTATGGACCAGAAGAAGCCCTCGAAGCATAAGTGTTGGGCCAGAAGAGTCCCGAGTCAACGACAAGGGTGGAGAGCGCGCCACCCCCCTAGGGCACACCCCCTGCCTTGTCGCTGACTAGTGGATCCCCCCTGACGTGAAACCGACGCCAAAAATTCCTACAAATCCAGAAACCCCAGAAAGAAACCTAGATTGGGGGTTCCGCCGCTGCAAGCCTCTGTAGCCACGAAACACCAATCGGGAGCCTGTTCTGGCACCCTGCCGGAGGGTGAAACCATCACCAGTGGCCAACTTCATCATCCCGATGCTCTCTGTGACGAGGAGGTAGTAGTTCACTCTCGGGGCTGAGGGTATGTACCAGTAGCTATGTGTTTCATCTCTCTCTCTCTCTCTCTCTCTCTCTCTCTCTCTCTCTCTTGTGTTCTTGATTTGGCATGGTCTTGATGTATACCGCAAGCTTTGTTATTGTAGTTGAATCATACGGTGTTTCTCCCCCTCTACCTTCTTGTGATGAATTTAGTTTTACCTTTGAGGTTTCACTATTATCGGATTGAATACTATTATGGATTTGAGAACACTTGATGAATGTCTTGCGTGGGATACCTGTGGTGACAACGGGGTATGCTATTGATTCACTTGATGTATGTTTTGGCACTCAACTCGCGGATTCCTGAGGTGACATAGGGGTTGATGCATGTTTTCGTCCTTGTTTCTCTGGTACAAATCTTGGGGCACTCTTTGAGGTTCTTTGTGTTGGATTGAATATTATGAATCTGAAGTTGTTTGATGCATATCGTATAATTGACCCACGGATACTTGTAGTGACATTGGAGTATCTAGGTGACATTAGGGTTGATTGATGTGTGTCATATGGTGTTATTTTACTACGAACTCTAGGGATGTTTGTGACACTTATAGGAATAGCCCAATGGATTGGTCGGAAAGAATAACTTTGAGGTGGTTTCATACCCTACAAGCAATTTCATCTTATGTTCTGCGCGATAGGATCTTTGGAGTGACCTTTGTCGCACGTTGAGGGATTGCCATATGATCTAATTATGTTATCATTGTTGAGAGAACTTGCACTAGTGAAAGTATGTACCCTAGGCCTTGTTTTCAAGCATTGCAATACCATTTTCGCTCACTTTTACCACTTGCTACCTTGTTGTTTTTATATTTTCAGATTACCAAAACCTATATCTACCATCCATATTACACTTGTATCACCATCTCTTCGCCGAACTAGTGCACCTATACAATTTACCATTGTATTGGGTGTGTAGGGGACACAAGAGACTCTTTGTTATTTGGTTGCAAGGTTGTTTGAGAGAGACCATCATCATATTACGCCTCCCACGGATTGATAAATCTTAGATCATCCACTAGAGGGAAATTTTCTATTGTCGGATTTCGGGCTCCGCAAACCCTTGATTGATTCGAACTCTGGGGTGCGTGTGAAGAACTCAACCTCCCCTTCTGCCTACTCACCAATCTCTCAGCCTAGCTCGACGAACAAGAAGGAAATGGGACACAACAGTTTACCTAGGTTCGGGCCATCTTGCGGTGTGAAACCCTACTCCTGCTTTTTGGTGGATTGGCCTCGAGCTGGGCTGAGGATGAACTAGTACGGTGGAAGAACGACCTCAGGAGGTGTGGTCTTGAGCTGGTGGGGGAGAGGATGATCTGAATGATCTGTCCTCCTCTATGGTGGTGGATAGGTCCTATTTATAATGGCTTTGGTCTTCTTCCCCCAAAAATGGAGGCGGGAAGGGATCCCACAACGACCAAATTTGAAGGGAGACAACTAGTACATCTTGTCCTGACAAAAGTAGTCTTCGCCTGCAAAGCTTCTGGTTGTGACGCCGTGTTGGGCTCGGCGATGACCTCCATCCTGCCGTCCTAGTGGTCTTGGTCTTGTTGCATGGGAATGGAAACCTTTCGCTTATTTCTCGGGACTCCACGCCTGTGCTTGCCTCCTTAGCACCAAAGAGGAAACTGCTGTTGTAATACCCTGGATTTTGCCCTTTTCTTTTTCTGAGGATTTTCTTGGATTTCTAGATTTAATTTGCTTTTCTGTGGTTGTGTGGTTCTGAAACTTGGGAAGATCATGTCTTCCTAGGTTTTATAGTGGCTTGTCATCCCCCAAACCATCCCTAGCTCATGTCATTTCCATCCTAGCCCAAATCCCAATATTCTTTTTATTGGGAATATTCGTTTTCTGATAAAGGAATTATCATATTTTCCCTAGGTTGTGAAACAACCCATATTTCTGTCACTCCTAAAATTCTCAAATAATTCTCATAAATTGTTTGGGTCCTATCTTGCTCAAATATGGCAAAATATTTCATTGCCATATTCAAAAATAATCCTCCAATAATTCTTTTCCTATTCTGCCCTAAATGGCACTTTGTGAAGAAAGTGCTATATATATTTGACCAATGGACTCCCAACTTCTTGGACACATTTTTCTATCCATGTCATTTCCATGTGCCAAATCTCAACCTCATTTGCCTAGTAATTATTTTTCTATGATTTTACAAAGTTTCTACCCAAAAAGAAACTTTATGAAGGAAGTATATTCTTGGCATGTCCAAATGAGATGAAATTTTGCCACATCCTTCATTTGGTCAAATCATCACTCTCCACCCAATTTGAGCTCATTAACCTTTCTATGTGAGCACAGCTCCAAATCTTAGTTTCTGGTCAGATTTTCAGTCTGTGAAGCAACTATATTTTATATTGCTTCATTTATGCTGCCAATTTACCAGGACATTCTCTTACCCATATAAACTCCCTCCAACAAGTTGTGGCTCAATCCATGTAGCCATTTGCACTGTGGAATTTTTCCAAGTTTCTGGTCAGAATAAAGCTTTGTGAAGCAAGTGCTATTTTGGTTCATCCAAATGGCATGAAACTCCTTGGTCATCTTATATCTTCAAATCATTGGGCCATAACCATTTTCAGCTCATTGGATGCAACTATGTGAGTGCACCATCCAAATACCCATTTCTGGCCATTATGGCACTTTCTATAGCAAGTACCATGTATCTTCCTCCTAATGAGCTGCAAATTGGCAGAGGTAATCATCTTAGTGTGTGATCACACCATGCCAAAGCCCAGCCTCTGTCTCCTCCTGTGCTTTTCTCCCCACAGCACAAACAACCTTCTATTCATGTACCTTGGCTCCTCCTGCTAATCACTTCTTTGCCCCTGGACCGAGTTGTTTATTCATTTTGACTAAGGGAAGCATGGTCTATATCCTAGACATGATGTGGCCGATCATATGGCACTGCGTATGCCAGTTCAGGTGGTGACCACGGGTGAACTGGCGAAATCTTGCGGTCTGGAGTGTACCCGTCCCTGTTCTCATCCGTTCCCTCTGCCTCTCATGTCCATTTCATGTCCAGTAGCTCGCTCGTGCTCGACTCAGTCGCGCTGCATCGCTGCCTCGCCCTGATATACTGCCGTCGTCGCGCTCGTGCCATGTCCAGCCTCTGCACCTCCTTTGGCATGTCGGGCGAGCTCTCTTGAGCACTCCCGTGGCCTCTCCTTGGCCTATATAAGGACCCTCGACGTGCCCCTCATCCCCCAAGCCTCTCCTCGTCCCTCCTAGTCCACTGGAGTGCCCCCATCTCACCGTTGTTCGCCGTCATCCTCCAGGGCCGCCTCGGCCTCAGCGTGATTCCGGCCAAACCGAGCCTCCTCTCCTCCTCCTGCCACGTCCACCAACTCCCCCTTGTTCCACTCAGCAGCCCCACTCCGTTGCCCCCTCGCTGGAGTCGCCCGTTTTGCTGGAGCACCACCACGGCCGCATCCCCTGGTCTTCCCATGGCATCGCTCCTCCCCTCCTCTCCACTCCTCCTCGGTGATGTTTGATGCCCGAAATGGATGCGCCTCATCACCCCGCACCCGCCGGTGGCCTCGGCTCGGCCGGAGGCCGCCTGAGCCGGCCGACCCCCTCGCCGATTCCCTCCCCTGCCTCATGCTCTATCTCGCACGGGAGCACAACAGCTGGAGGATGGAGACGAGCTCCCGTGCCCCCCTCCCCCTATGCCTGGCCTCACCTGGAAGTGGCTCCAGCCACGAGTGAAAGGATTGAGAAGAGGTGTATAGAGGGGGGGGGGTGAATAGACTCTCAACCAAGAAAAGTAGCAATTTTTAAGTTCTTCAAGTTGAGGTGGAGTTTAAGCACAAGTTTAAACATTCACAAAACATATCAAGCAAGCATGACAAGAGTATATGAGCATCATAAAGTAAAGCATGCAGATTGCTAGAATGTGAAGGGATGGGATTGGAGAGTGCAAATGCAATTGGAGACATGAAGATTTTTTATCCGTGGTTCCGATAGGTGGTGCTATCGTACATCCACGTTTATGGAGACTTCAACCCATGAAGGGTTATGGCAGCGTGAGTCCACAGGGGGCTCCACCCACAAAGGGTCCACGAAGAAGTAACCTTGTCTATCCCACCATGGCCATCACTTATGAAGGACTTGCCTCACTAGGGTAAATCTTCAGGAAGTAGGTGATCTCCTTGCCCGTACAAACTCATTGGTTCAACTCCACAATCTTGACAGAGGCTCCCAAGTGACACCTAACCAATCTAGGAGACCCACTCTCCAAAAGTTAATAGATGGTGTGTTGATGATGAACTCCTTGCTCTTGTGCTTCAAATGATAGTCTCCCGAACACTCAACTCTCTCTCATAGGATTGAATTTGGTTATGCTCATGGATTCTTGTTCACTCTCATGCTATGTTCAAAGTTGATGTAGTTCATTGGGAGCACCACTTGTAATTGAAGTTCATCTTGCAAGGAGGAGCACTTGTGTATCCAAAGTGTCAATCATGTAATATGGTACCAAAAGAAATTTGATATATATAAATTGTCAAAGGATATGTTTGAAGGGTTTCATGCTTCCTTGTCTTCAACCACCGTATTGTAGAGACTTGGTGATGTAGAGATTGCTCAAGATGTAAGTGAGTTGCAATCTCATAGATTTAGATTCATCCAAGTACCTGCAAGGGTTAGATAACATGCAAGGGTGCAAATATATCTAAGACATATGATTATCATCATAAGGGACATGTCAAGGATTAGTCATAGGATCATGCCTTGCATGTATCAAAATGGAGTTCTTACTCCAAGTTTGAAGCATCAATGATGTTCAATCCACCTCTCAACCGGCAAAATACTTTCTCATCAAGCGGTTTGGTGAATATATCCGCCAATTGCTTATCGGTACGAACATGCTTAAGGTCAATGTCTCCTTTAGCAACATGATCTCGAATGAAATGATGACGAACCTCAATATGCTTAGTTCGATAATGTTGCACGGGATTGTGAGCAATTTTAATAGCACTTTCATTGTTAGAAAGAAATGGAACATGTTTCACATATATCCCATAATTTTTAAGAGTTTGGGTCATCCAAAGTAATTGAGCACAACATGAGCTAGTGGCAATGTATTCCGCTTCGGCGGTGGATAAGGATATCGAGTTTTGTTTCTTAGAGGACCAAGACACAAGAGATCTGCCAAGAAATTGACAAGTACCCAAAGTGGACTTTCTATCGACCTTGTCTCCAGCATAGTCCGAATCGGAGTAGCTAACAAGATCAAAGGAAGACCTCTTTGGATACCAAATGCCAAATTTTGGTGTATGTATTAAGTATCTCACTATCCTTTTCACAGCCTTAAGATGACATTCTTTAGGGGGCGCTTGATATCGTGCGCACATGCACACACTTAGCATAATATCAGGACGGGAGGCACATAGATATAACAAATGAACCAATCATAGAGCGGTAAACTTTTTGATCAACGGATTATTGTTATGCTCATGGATTCTTGTTCACTCTCATGCTATGTTCCGATGAATCTTGTTATCTTGTGCTTCTTGCTAGTATCATTTTCATATGTCATGCTTGGTAGTAGTAATACATGCTGGTAGTTGTGATGTTCTTCGGATGCATGCTTAGTATGCTATTCAGTACCGTTGCTATGTTGGTTCCGTCGCATCTAGTTAGGTACATGTTTACTTGGTAGTGTTCTTGCTATGTTCTTGCATGGTATTTACTCATGATGGTAGTGGTCATGATGTGCTTATGGTAGAGTTATGCTTGTGTTATTCATGCTTGTCAGTATGCCATGCTCATTCAGATATATGATTCATTGTGTTTATGCTCGATGATTCTGTTGCACCTCCATGCTTATGTTGATATCATGCTCATGCACCCTAGTTGCATCATGTTATTTTCATATGACTCAGCTTATTGCATTCAAGTTCCACCAGATAATAATGAACTTGAACAACTGTTTTATCTGAGTCATGGTGCCACTGAATCGAGCTGACCAGTGCAACCACATTTGCCTTTATGGGAGGTCCTAACTGGGTCTATTGTCATGCCTCTCGCCAGTGCCTCCAACGAGGGAAGGTTATGTGCGGGCGCTACCCTGATAAGATAGGACGACATAAGCCTTATGTGCCCATTGTTGCGATTAGTATACCATTCTCCCCGTTCGGGGCCGTTTGTTTTGCCACAACGGTGGCCGTTGATGCCTTTGGTAGGCACGGGGCCACCCATGACTTAGCCCAGAGGGGAGTTGGTCGGAGTGGCCGGGAGAGTGTCATGGCAGTAGATCGGTTTTGTCGGAACGCCGTTGGTCCACCCGAATGGGAGTGTGAGGCCATGGGTTCCATGGTGTGGGTACAGTGTGCTAATCTCTACAGAGAGTGTGTGTTAAATCTATCGATAGACGCGCCCACGAATATGGGCCCAGTTCGGAGTAGGTCACACTATGAGCCAACAATAATGATAATCTGCTTAATAACATCCCTGGTTCGATGATGAAAGAAGTTGGTTGATCTTTATGTGATAGCGAGATGATCACCGTGGTATTGTGGATACCGATGTTGGTAAGTTGATGCATGTGTTGGTTACAAGATAACCGCCGAGCAAGATTAAGTTGGTGCATGATTATGTTAACCTATTGCACGTAGTATCATCATGTTCATATGCTCATGCCATGCTAAAGTTGTATCATGTTCAGTTGTGCATGCCATGTTATTTCTGCTAGTATCATGTTCATGATTGTTTTAACCTGCTAATGCCATGATGTTGTTTTTCTTGACTGCTTTTGGTTTATTGTGAGCTTGCAAGTACATTCAATGTACCGACCTGGCGTGTCATGCCAGTTTGCAGGTCGTGCCTGGATTGCTTGCTTGTTTGTTGTGGTTCCTGTGTTCGCGAGCTAGGATAAACGTTCCAGCTAGAGTCCCTGCGGATTGGAGTTCATCATCACCGTTCATTGTTCCGCTGCCAATAGTTCTTCCACTGCCAGTAGAGGTTCCGCTGCTTCAAGTTGTTATGCTGCTTGCATAGAGCAACTGTTGTTGGCATAGTGTCGTTGTGCCGGTGTTATTCATTGTAATATCAAAGACCTTGTATTCGTATTCTTGTTGTAATAGAGAGCTGGTTTGTTCTATGCTAAGCAGTGCCATATTCTAGAAGAATTCACCTCGATCTCTGGGCTGGAATATGGGTGTGTTCCGGTTTCTCTGAGTCGGGGTGCCACAGCTGTCCTGCGCCCGCTGGCGCCCACCTGGCCTTGGTCGTCATGGCTCACATCATCTGAACCCCGCGAGGTGAGGCTTTCATAGAAATCTCCGCTCCTCAAGAGCCAACCTGAGAAGGCCGCTCCTTCTGGAGGTCTTGGTGTCGTCCGCCTCACGTGGCTTGGCCCCTCGTGAGGGTCTTGAGTTGTTGATGCTAAAGTTGGGCCGTACCAGGCCGTTGGTGGAGCCACGTCGTGGGCCGCATGCAAGCAAGTCTGGGTACCCCCGTTCCCAGAAAGCCAACAGTAGCCTTCGGGCCCAAGGCGTGCTCGAACTTGGCTTTGAAGCAAAGCCAAAGGGCAAGGGCGAAGCGCCATGGGCCCTAACCGCCTGCGGCCTTGGTAGATGCATGGAGATTGATGGGACGGGGGCGTCTCTGCTTCCCCATGCGGCCTCGGCAACCATTCGACTTGACAAGAGCGCGTTGCATGCAGACGAGAGACCATGATTGCGTGGGATCATGGACGCTGACGGTTGGCCACGCTCCGGCTATAAATGAGGGAAGGGGCGGAGCCCCCCTCGCTCATCTCCATCTTCTTGCTACCCGCTCCTTCTTCTTCTTCTTCTTCTTCATCCCACCATCTTGTTGTAGCATCCATGGTGCAAGCGAGAAGGTTCTCCGCCGCCAAAAAGGGGAAGGCCCCCAAGGAGGGGCAAGGTTCTCCGCCACCCAAGAGAGGCCGTGGTTGCCCCCGCAAACATGCTACTACCCCGGCGATGATTCCTCGGGGGCGCGGGCACGCCTCTTCGAGGGATGGAGTTACCTTGGGCAGCCATGGTGGCACTCCTTTCACGGTCAGAGACGCCGAGGACCGGGCAACCCCTAGATGAGGGGAGGCGCATCGTGGTGGCCCGACCTCCTAGGCCGCGCTTCCACTCCGTGGACGTGTTCCCGGAGTTTGTCGTGTGGTCAGAGAGGCCTGCTGGAACCTGGCTCCCGCTCCTGTGCTTCTTCGCGGGTGAGCTGCCGCCCATGGGACTTGACAGCCTCTGGCTGCAGGCTGACGACTGCTGCAGCAGGGCCTCATGGGTTGGGGTTGAGGTCACCACCGTAGGAAACATGTCCTTGAACCGCAGTTGGCAGGCGTTTTCCCGCACACGGGGCCTGAGCAGGAGGTGCACCCTCCACTTTAGGTACGATGGCCTTGCGACTCTATGTGAGAGTGTTCAAGGAAGACGGCCGACGTACGGGGTGCTGCCCAGAAGAGGGAGCAACGACGATGAGCTTGCCCTTAGCGATGGTCGCGATGACGACGAGGGTGAGCTTTCCCTTGGTGATGGATGTGCCACCCCCGGCAGCGATGGCTCCTCCTCCGGTGAGAGTACCAGCAGCGGCGGCTACGACCAACCACCCCGCCGCCGGGCTCGGATCGGGGAAGGCAACGAGCCGTCTTGCTGTCGTGCTCCGGTGAAGCGGGAGGAAGACTCGGACTGAGCTCAGGCACCGCTGGAGCTTGGCCTCGGGAGCCGTCGCAGTCGTGCGGCCTGCTTTTGTTTAACCTTTCCTTTCTCCTGCATTTGAAAAAGTAGAAGGCCCCACTCGGGTGTGTAATGAACCATGACACTTATGCCACTATGCTATGCTTATTATTTTGATATTGTGCCATGATACCCATGTTCCGAGCAGGTGTGGTTAGGGTAACTTAGCTCGATATGCTTGCGCTAGTTTCCCGCCTCGCGTGGGCGCGCCTTCCCAGTAGCGTCTCACGAAGTTCCCTTCCTGATGACTTAGGAGTCGTCGGGCCTCAGGAGACATTGTACAGCTGCAGAGTTATTAGAAAGCTTGACGGGGCGTCTCATACTTCCTCGCATGAGCCCCTGGGAGTGGGTTGGTCATGGCTAGTACATCGTGTCGCACTGCCCGTAGGCATGGACATAAAAGGGTGTGCACACCCATATGCTCATTCGAGAGCATTTCGCGAGGATTAAGGAAGCCGAAGCTCTGGGGCAACAAGGCTTCGGCGAGGCGTGTTTGCAGTGTGGGCGACCCCAAGCGTACACACTTGCCTAGTCCCCATGCATGGGACGCGTGAGGAGGAGTGATAGCCCGCAAGTATACGGGATAGTTGTAGCCTCTTTCGATAAGTAAGAGTGTCGAACCCAACGAGGAGCTAAAGGTATAACAAATACTCACTCAAGTCCTATCGGCCACTGATACGACTCTACGCACGCTTGACGTTCGCTTTACCTAGAACAAGTATGAAACTAGAAGTACTTTGTAGGTGTTGTTGGATAGGTTTGCAAGATAATGAAGAACACGCAAATAAAAAGTAGGGGATGCTTAGATAAAGGAGCAATAAAGTAAATATAGCGAGTGTGGAAAAGTGGTGGTAGGAGTTGTGAAATTGTCCCTAAGCAATTGACTACTTTACTAGACCGATAGCAAGTTTTATGTGGGAGAGGCCACTACTAGCATGTCATCCCTGACTTGGAATTCTATGCACTTATGATTGGAACTATTAGCAAGCATCCACAACTACTAACGTTCATTAAGGTAAAACCCAACCATAGCATTAAGATATATTGGTCCCCCTTCAATGCCATATGCATCAATTTCTATCCTAGGTTGAAGCTTCTGTCACTCTAGCCCTCCAATACATAGTCCTATCAACATACAACTAACCCTATGGTGTGATCCACGCGCGCGCTCATATTATGGGCACCAAAGGACAGCAACATAACCACAAGCAAATTAAATCAATCATAGCAATTCATCAACCACCAATAGGACAATGAAAATCTACTCAGACATCATAGGATGGCAACACATCATTGGATAATAATATGAAGCATAAAGCACCATGTTCCAGTAGAGGGTACAGCGGGTTGCAGGAGAGTGGACCGCTGTAGATAGAGGGGGAAAGGTGATGGAGGTGTTGGTGAAGATGACGACGGTGTTGGTGAAGATCGCGGTGATGATGATGGCCCCCGGCGGCGTTCCGGCGCCACTGGAAGCAAGGGGGAGAGAGCTCCCCTTCTTCTTCTTTTTCCTTGACCTTCTCCCTAGATGGGAGAAGGGTTTCCCCTCTGGTCCTTGGCTCCCATGGCATGGGAGGGGCGAGAGACCCTTCGAGATTTGATCTATCTCTATGTCTCTCTCTCTTTCCGCGTTCTCAGATTCTTCCCCTTCACCGTTTCTTTTATATCCGGAATCCGTAACTCTGATTGGGGTGAATCTTTCACCCAGATTTTTCTCATAAAACTAGCTTTCTTGCGGCAAAGGAAGAGCGTCAACCGCCTTACCGGTGGCCCAGGAGAGTGCCAGGCGCGCCCAGGGGGGTGGGCGTTCCCCCTATCTCCTGGCCACCTCGGGCACCATTTCGCGTTGATTCTTCCTCCGGAAAATCCCAAATATTCCAAAATATTTCTCCGTCCGTTTTTATCCTGTTTGGATTCCTTTTGATATTAGGTTTCTATGAAACATAAAACATGCAACAAACAGGAACTGGGACTAGGCACTGGATCAATATGTTAGTCCCAAAAAATAGTATAAAAAGCTGCCAAAAGTATATGAAAGTTGAAGAATATTGGCATGGAACAATCAAACAGATACGACGGACACGTATCAGCATCCCCAAGCTTAAATCCTGCTCATCCTCGAGTAGGTAAATGAAAAAAAAGATAATTTTTGATGTGGAATGCTACCTAGCAAAATCATGATCATATGTCTAATCATGGCATGAATATTAAGACACAAGTGATTCAAGGCAATAGTCTATCATTTGACATAAAAACAATAATACTTCAAGCATACCAACCAAGCAATTATGTCTTATCGAAATAACATAGCCAAAGAAAGCTCATCCCTACAAAATCATATAGTCTGGCTATGCTCCATCTTCATTACAGAAAATACTCCCATCATGCATAACCCCGGTTTCAGCCAAGCAATTGGTTCATACTTTTTAACGCGCTTCAGCTTTTTCTACTCTTATGCAATACATGAGTGCAAGCCATGGACATAGCACTATGGTGGTGGTTGTGAGGACAAAAAGGGAGAAGATAGTCTCACATCAACTAGGCGTATCAACGAGCTATGGAGATGCCCATCAATAGATATCAATGTGAGTGAGTAGGGATTGCCATGCAACGGATGCACTAGAGCTATAAATATATGAAAGCTCTACAAAAGAAACTAAGTGGGTGTGCATCCAACTTGCTTGCTCACGAAGACCTAGGGAATTTTGAGGAAGCCCATCATTGGAATATACAAGGCAAGTTCTATAATGAAAAATTCCCACTAGTATATGAAAGTGAAAGCATATGAGACTCTCTCTATGAAGAACTTGGTGCTACTCTGAAGCACAAGTGTGGTAAAAGGATAGTAACATTGCCCCTTCTCTCTTTTTCTCTCATTTTTTCTTTTCTTTTTATTTTTTTATTTTTATTTTTTATTTTTTTGGTGGGCTTCTTTGGCCTCTTCTTTATTTGGGCTTCTTTGGCCTCTTTTATTATTCATAAATCTAGAGTCTCATCCCGACTTGTGGGGGAATCATAGTGAGGGAGTCCCGGATTAGGGGGTGTCCGGATAGCCGGACTACCATCATCAGCCGAACTATCATCGGCCGGACTATCATCATCGACCGGACTCCAAGACTATGAAGATACAAGATTGAAGACTTCGTCCCGTGTCCGGATGGGACTTTCCTTGGCATGGAAGGGAAGCTTGGCGATACGGATACGTAGATCTCCTACCATTGTAACCGACTCTATGTAACCCTAGCCCTCTCCGGTGTCTATATAAACCGGATGGCTCTAGTCCGTAGAACAACAACCATTACAATCATACCATAGGCTAGCTTCTAGGGTTTAGCCTCCTTGATCTCGTGGTAGATCCACTCTTGTAAACATCCACAATATCAATATCAATCAAGCAGGATGTAGGGTTTTACCTCCATCAAGAGGGCCCGAACCTGGGTAAAACATCGTGTTACTTGTCTCCTGTTACCATTCGCCTAGACGCATAGTTCGGGACCCCCTACCTGAGATCCGCCGGTTTTGACACCGACATTGGTGCTTTAATTGAGAGTTCCTCTGTGTCGTCACCAATAGGCTTGATGGCCTCTTCAATCGACAACGACGCAGTCCTGGGTGAGACTTTTCTCCCTAGACAGGTCTTCGTATTCGGTGGCTTCGCACTGCGGGCCAACTCACTTGGCCATCTGGAGCAGATCGAAAGCTACGCCCCTGGCCGTCAGGTCAGGTTTGGAAGCCTAAACTTCACGGCCAATATCCGCGGGGACTTGATCTTCGATGGATCTGAGCCACAGCCGAGCGTGCCGCGCTGTCACGATGGGCACGACCTAACTTTGCCGCCGGACAGCACCTTGGAGGCCACACATGAATCCGCTCCGACCCTTAGTCCGGAGCCGATCGCTCAGATCGAGGACGGATGGCTGGACACCGCCTCGGGAGCTACAACTTCTACGGCGATGGAGCCGAACACTTACCTTGTCCCACATAAAGCTCATGACTCCGAGTTGCCGGACTCTCTGCCGGACTCCGAACCTCCTGCGCCCCTGCCGGTCGAATCCGACTGGGCGCCGATCATGGAACTCACCGCTGCGGACATCTTTCAGCACTCACCCTTCGGCGATATCTTAAATTCGCTGAGGCACCTCTCGCTATCCGGAGAGCCCTGGCCGAACTACGGCCAGGATGGTTGGGATGCGGACGACGAAGAAATTCAGGGCCCACCCACCACCCACTTCGTAGCCACTGTCGACGATCTAACCGACGTACTCGACTACGACTCCGAAGACATCGACGGTATGGACGACGATGCCAGAGACTATCAAGAACTAGTGCCTACAGGACACTGGAAGACCACCTCGTCATACGACATATATATGGTGGACACCCCAAAAGATGGGGAAGGCGAAGAAGCAACGGAGGCCGATTCCTTAAAGAAACAGCCCAAGCGCCGGCATCAGCGGCGCCGCTCTAAATCCCGCCACAGCAAGAATGGAGATTCCAGCACAGGAGATAATAACACCCCAGAAAGTGCTGAAGACAACCCCCTCCAGCACGATCCAGCGCAGGAGGAGGCAGAAGCAAGCCCTCACGAGAGGGAGGCAGAAGCAAGAACTCGAACGCCCCTCCAAAAGTTACCCAAAACGCAAGTTGCTCCCCCGACTAGAGGAGGAAGCGTACAAACCTGCATCACCAGCGCACAATACGGCAGACCGACCACCTCGTGGCCGCGACAGAGAGGCATGCAAGCCCTCCACCAAAACCGTACCCCGGCATCACTCAAAAAGCATGAAGCCACGGGGGAACACGCCGGACTTGCGGGATATATTGGAGGACAAGGCAAGACAATCCAGATCTATCTATGGATCACGTGGGCGCCCCAAGACCCACGACGAATACCGTCGCGCCGGATACAACTACTCCGGCTGGGCCAAACACAGCAGACAATGCTCTCTCGAGCCACGTCGCGATATTGCTCAATACAGAGGCGCCGCACACCCACTATGCTTCACTGACGAAGTAATGGATCATCAAATCCCTGAAGGGTTTAAACCTGTTAATATCGAATCCTACGATGGCACAACAGACCCCCGCGGTTTGGATTGAGGATTATCTCCTCCATATACATATGGCCCGCAGCGACGATCTTCACGCCATCAAATATCTCCCGCTCAAGCTTAAAGGACCAACTCGGCATTGGCTTAACAGCCTGCCCGCAGAGTCAATTGGATGCTGGGAAGACCTGGAAGCCGCATTCCTCGACAACTTCCAGGGCACGTATGTGCGACCACCGGACGCAGATGACCTAAGCCACATAATCCAGCAGCCAGACAAATCGGCCAGGCAATTCTGGACACGGTTCTTAACAAAGAAAAATCAAATTGTCGACTGTACGGATGCAGAGGCCCTCGCTGCCTTCAAACATAACATCCGCGACGAGTGGCTGGCCCGGCACCTAGGACAGGAAAAGCCGAAATCCATGGCAGCCCTCACATCACTCATGACCCGCTTCTCTGCGGGAGAGGATAGCTGGCTAGCTCGCAGCAACAACCTCAGCAAAAACGCTGGCAGTCTGGATACCAAGGACCGCAATGGCAGGTGGCGTCAAAACAAAAACAAACGCCGCATTAACGGCGACAGCAATCAGGATACGGCAGTCAACACCGGATTCCGAGGCTCCAAGCCCGGTCAACGGAAGAAGCCATTCAAAAGAACCACTCCAGGCCCGTCCCATTTGGACCGAATACTCGACCGCTCCTCTCAAATACATGGAACCCCCGAAATGCCAGCTAACCACACCAACAGAGATTGTTGGGTATTCAAGCAGGCAGGCAAATTAATCGCCGAAAACAATGACAAGGGGCTACACGGCGATGACGAGGAAGAGACCCGGCCGCCGAACAACAGAGGACAAAAGGGATTCCCCCCTCAAGTTCGGACGGTAAACATGATATATGCAACGCATATCCCCAAGAGGGAGCGGAAGCATGCACTAAGGGACGTATACGCGATGGAGCCAGTCGCCCCAAAATTCAACCCATGGTCCTCTTGCCCGATCACCTTCGATCGAAGAGACCATCCGACCAGTATCCGCCATGGTGGATTCGCCGCATTGGTTTTAGACCCAATCATCGATGGATTTCACCTCACGAGAGTCCTGATGGACGGCGGCAGTAGCCTGAACCTGCTTTATTAGGATACAATACGCAAGATGGGGATAGACCCTTCAAGGATTAAACCTACAAAGACAACCTTCAAAGGCGTCATACCAGGTGTCGAGGCCAGTTGTACAGGCTCAGTCACACTGGAAGTGGCCTTCGGATCCCCGGATAATTTCCGAAGCGAGGAGTTAATATTCGACATAGTCCCGTTCCGCAGTGGCTATCACGCTCTGCTCGGACGAACCGCGTTCGCAAAATTCAACGCGGTGCCGCATTATGCATACCTTAAGCTCAAGATGCCAGGCCCTTGTGGAGTCATCACGGTCAATGGAAACACGGAACGCTCCCTCCGAACGGAGGAACATACAGCGGCTCTCGCGGTAGAAGTACAGAGCGTCCTTTTAAGGCAATTTTCGAGTCCGGCCGTTAAATGACCGGACACGGCCAAACGCGCCCGGAGCAACATCAACCAAGACCACCTGGCACGTTCCGAGCACGCGTAGCAATGCGGCCTCAACCCCAGCCCTCGCACAATTGTAAGACAAACTCTCCGCGTACATAATTACGCCATGGAGATACCATGGGCATAGGGGGAGAGGCACAACCACAACAGACCCAGAGTGCGGTTCGACCACACCAGGGGCTCCCAAGTGTGTCGCTCTTTTCATCTTCTATTTCTCTCTTTTTTATACAGAACTCTGTCCGGCGGCGAACCTGCCGAACTCATGATGCAACAGCCAGGGAGGGACAAAGGCTGCGACAAACACTCAGATGGTCTCCATTACGAGCATTAAATTTGTTAAATACACCATTCGGCGGCCTACCCCTGGAGGGAGACGCCTTTAATTCGTCCAATCCCTTGCTTTCCGCACTATTTGTATTATTCCGCACTCATAGCATATCTTCTCGAATAAAATGCAGCACTTTTTGCCCATAATTGCATTACATTATATATATATATGTTCATTTACGACATGTCGCATCCGTACATTTTGGTACGGCCAAATACACCAGGGGCTTATGTTCCCCGCATTATGGTGTGATAAAGTCCGCACACTTTCACAAGGGCGGCACCCCGAACTTATAGCATTATATTAATCGGCTCCGAATCATGTCTTGGGTCAATAGTTGGGTTTGCCCGGCTCCCAAGTTTGGCACCTTACGTTCCGTTCTATCGGCTAAGGTAGCACTGGGAGAACCACTGCGATTGCGCCCCGGTTGAGCCGGGTTAACGCCTCAGTGGAGAAAGCTAAAACTGACTGTCATGATAAGGCGAGAGACTGGTCGCTATTCGAGAGGTCTTTTCGGGTCCTTAAAGACCTACGCCGCTCCGAGCGAAGTTCCGGATAATGTCCGACGAAGGCGTGGATAGCGCCCCGAATTCGGTCTTCCGAATACTAGGGGCTTCGCTGAAATTTAAAATTATAGAATTCTATGGCTAAGTGAGAGTGTTCAAGCACTATAAGTCTGGTTGCCTTGTTCGTTGTGTTGAGCGCCTCCCTAGATGGACCCAAAAATGGGAACAAGAGTGCTCAAGTTTATCCCAAACACCCCAGCACTCGTGGCATGGGGGCTGAAGCCGACGACTTGCCATCTCTCAGATTTAATAAACGGCCGCATAGAAGGTAATATTTTAAACTAACAAGTGTTGCTTAGCGCATATGAACAAAGTTTCAAGCGCACAGGATAACACATTGTGAATTTACTCAATAATTCCATCCCTGGGGCACTCATCCGCAATCTTGCGGGCACCCTTCAGAACAGTCTTATAGTACATCTCGGGCATACAATATTCCTTGCCCACTGGTGGCGCGTCAGTGATTAGCTTCTCCGCATCCAGCTTGCACCAATGCACTTTTGCGCGGGCAAGGGCCCGACGAGCACCTTCAATACAGGCGGAGCGCTTGATAACCTCCACTCAAGGGCACGCATCCACCAACCATCACACGAGGCCGAAGTAGCTCCCAGGCATGGCCTCTCCAGGCCACAGCTGGACTATGAGGCCCTTCATGGCCTGCTCGGCCGCCTTGTGGAGCTCGACCAGCTGCTTCAGCTGGTCGCTAGGGGGCACCGGATGGCCGGCCTCAGCATACTGAGACCAGAAGACCTTCTCCGTCGAGCTCCCCTCCTCGGCTCGGTAGAATGTGGCGGCATCAGACACGCTGTGAGGCAGATCTGCAAACGCCCCTGGAGAGCTCCAAATTCGGGTAAGTAACACGTAATTTACATTCACATGCTTGCTTTGCATGAAAAATGCCTTACCCGCTGCTATCTTCCTCACCAACTCAATCTCCTGAAGGGACTTATGGGCATCGGCCTTGGCAGTCTTGGCACTTTCGAGAGCCGAGGCAAGCTCGGACTCTCGAGTCTTTGAGTCGCGCTCCAAACTCTCATGCTTTTCCATGAGAGCCTGGAGCTCTTGCTGAACCACCACCACCCGCGCCTCCTGCTTTTCTCGCTCTGCCCGTTCCGCGGCCGCATTGCGTTCGGCCGCAGACACGGCCTCCTTCAGGGTCCCCACCTCGTTCATGGCCCCTGCAGTACCCATGTTATCCTTGTTATTTTTTGTTGCAACCTAAATCCTTTTCTGTAAGGTACAAGTCCAAAGTGGTGTTACTCACCTTCTTTGTGCTGGAGCTGCTTCTTGGCGCGGCCGAGCTCTTGGTCGGACTGCTCAAGCTCCTGCTTCAACGAACCGACCTCCGCAGTCAGTGCGGCAGAGGTCAGCAGCGCAGCCTGCAACCCATATTGACATAATTTTTTAGCAACCCTGCGTATATCTTCTTTTTTTTTTCAGATCCTCAGTCCGGCTTTTCTTTCCGAACACCGAATCGAGCATCAGGGGCTACTGTCTATGCGGTATTACATTGCATATTTTTATCTTCTTACCTCAAAGCCTGATAGAAGGCTACTGCAGGCTTCGGTCAGCCCGCTCTTGGCGAGCTGTACCTTCTGAATCACCGCACTCATAATAGTGCGGTGTTCTTCCTCGATGGAAGCGCTCTGGAGCGCCTCCAGCAAATTGTCCGGTGCCTCTGGTTGGACGGAAGCCACCGGCGTCACGGTCTTGCCCTTCGTGCGAAGGGGCCGCTGGCCGGACTCCGGAACCACTGCGGGTTCTGATGTGGAGTCCGGCGCAAAGTCCGGGAGGCTGCCTTGTGGCGCCTCCAGAGCCTCCCCCTGATGGGTCCCTTCTTGGGATCCCACCTCGGCGTCCTCGGTGTCGCGAGGGGTGGAGGCGGTCGGGATGGAATCTACATCTGACGGAGCCAACGACCCGCTCGATGAAGCGGGGAGATCATCATTGGCCGGACTACAGGCAGCATGCGGCATCAGAATGACACTATGTGACACAGAAAAAGAAATTATAAATCACTTAGGAATCCGGATACTTACGATCTCGCTGGAGGCCTGGCCCTTGAAGGCCATTCTTCCTTGCCAACGTTGATGTTGGCGGAGCTGTCTGGGGGAATAGTCCTTCCCCTCTTGGACCCTTCGGCCTCCCCTGTTGGGGAAGCCTTCCTCTTCCTCTCTCCCTCCTTTGGGAGAGAGTCCTCTTTCTCCTCCTCGTTTTCGGGGGAGGAGTCCGCCCCGGAGTCGTCGGATACCTGAAAACAGGAACTCTTTCGAGCACCCGTGGCCTCCTTCTTGGCCTTCTTCTCTGGCACCACGTGCGGTGCCGGAACCAGCAACCTCGCTAGATGGGCGTCTACTGGGTTTTCTGGCATGGGAGCCGGGCAGATAATCTGCTCCGCCTTCCTCATCCAGTCTTGTCAAAGGAAAAGAGGAAATTAAAACCCGCATAGAGTCAAACTATGAAAAGCAAGTGTCCCGTAAAGGGGTAGAATCACTTACCTCGTCGGCTTGGCGCTGCGAGCGAAATCCGTGATCTTCAGTCGCGGATGCGGGGGCTTCGGCGCCCTTAAACAGCACCCTCCATGAGCCTTCGTACGTCGTGTCGAAGAGCCCGCTCTGCGCCTGGTGCTGTTCCGGATTGAACTCCCACAGATTGAATGCCCGCTCTTGGCATGGGAGAATCCGGCGGACGAGGATGACTTGGACCACGTTAACCAGCCTGAGCTTCTTCACCAGCTTCTGGATACAGGCTTGGAGTCCCGTCAGCTCCTCCGAACTACCCTACAGCAAGCCCTTCTCTTTCCAGGAGGTGAGCTGCATGGGGATACCAGATCTGAACTCGGGGGCCGCCGCCCACTTAGGGTCACGCGGCTCGGTGATATAGAACCACCCCGATTGCCACCCCTTGACGGATTCCACGAAGGCCCCTTCGAACCAAAGGACATTGGGCATCTTGCCCAACATGGCGCCTCCGCACTCCGCTTGAGTGCCCTTCACTACCTTCAGCTTGACATTGAAGGTCTTGAGCCACAAGACGAACTGGGGCTGGATGCAGAGGAAGGCCTCGCACACGACGATAAACGTAGAGATGTTGAGGATGAAGTTCGGCGACAGATCATGGAAATCCAGGCCGTAGTAGAACATGAGCCCCCGGACAAAGGGGTGAAGTGGAAAAACCAGTCCGCGGAGGAAGTGGGGAAGAAAAACGACCCTCTCATGGGGCCTGGGGGTGGGGATGAGCTGCCCCTCGTCGGGCAGCCGGTGCGCGATGTCGCCAGACAGGTAGCCGGCGCTGCGCAGTCTTTCGATGTGCTCCTCCTTAACGGAGGAGGTCATCCACTTGCCTCCCGCTCCGGACATAACTGGGGAAGGTTGAGACAGGATGTGCGGGCTTGGGCGCTGGAGCTCGAGTGCGTGGAGATGGATAAGCAAAGGAGGAAGAAGGCGTAGGGGAAAAGGTGAATCCTTATCCCTTATATGGGCGGGCGAAGTCTACGGGTCCCCCACCGGCCTGGTAAAACTCGCTTATCCCCCAAGCATCACCATCAATGGCGCGGTTGGGTTACCCACGTCCGTATTGATGAGAATCCCGGATTAAGGGGGAACACGATCTCTGCTTCGACAAGACGTGCCAAGGAAACCGCTTCGCTAAATGCGCTGAGGTGGTAGATTAAAAAACAATTCAAGTAATGGCTTGGTAGTGGCGTGACGTCATGCCGCAAAAAACGTCAGCAGATTGAACTTGTGTATATATTATTCTCTCTATGGTGGAATGTGGAATTTATTTTGCAGAGCCGAACACTATCCTGGTGTTCACAATCTTCTATCATTCGGAAAAGGAACCCGCCTTGCAATGCCAAGCAATATACGTGTCGGACTTATCGTCATTGAAGCCTGGTTCAGGGGCTACTGAGGGAGTCCCGGATTAGGGGGTGTCCGGATAGCCGGACTACCATCATCAGCCGAACTATCATCGGCCGGACTATCATCATCGACCGAACTCCAAGACTATGAAGATACAAGATTGAAGACTCCGTCCCGTGTCCGGATGGGACTTTCCTTGGCGTGGAAGGCAAGCTTGGTGATACGGATATGTAGATCTCCTACCATTGTAACCGACTCTATGTAACCCTAGCCCTCTCCGGTGTCTATATAAACCGGATGGCTCTAGTCCGTAGAACAACAACCATTACAATCATACCATAGGCTAGCTTCTAGGGTTTAGCCTCCTTGATCTCGTGGTAGATCCACTCTTGTAAACATCCACAATATCAATATCAATCAAGCAGGACGTAGGGTTTTACCTCCATCAAGAGGGCGCGAACCTGGGTAAAACATCGTGTCCCTTGTCTCCTATTACCATCCGCCTAGACGCACAGTTCGGGACCCCCTACCCGAGATCCACCGGTTTTGACACCAACAGTCTCCATCATCCTTTACTCACTGGGGTAATGCTCTAATAATGATGATCATCACACTTTTATTTACTTACAACTCAATATTACAACTCGATATCTCGAACAAACATATGACTCTATATGAATGCTTCCGGCAGTGTACCAGGATGTGCAATGATCTAGCATAGCAATGACATCAAAAAACGGACAAGCCATGAAAATATCATGCTAGCTATCTTACGATCATGCAAAGCAATATGACAATGAATGCTCAAGTCATGTATATGATGATGATGGAAGTTGCATGGCAATATATCTCGGAATGGCTATGGAAATGCCATAATATGTAGGTATGGTGGCTGTTTTGAGGAAGGTAAATAATGGGTTCATGATACCGGCGAAAGTTGCGTGACACAATAGAGGCTAGCAAAATGGAAGGGTGAGTGTGCGTATATCCATGGACTCACATTAGTCATAAAGAAATCATATACTTATTGCAAAAATCTACTTGCCCTCGAAGCAAAGTACTACTACGCATGCTCCTAGGGGAAGGGTTGGTAGGAGTTAACCATCGCGCAATCCCGACCTCCACTCTTAAGGAAAGCAATCAAAGAACACTTCACGCTCCAACTTCGTTACATAACGGTTCAGCATACGTGCATGCTACGGGACTTGCAAACCTCAACACAAGTATTTCTCAATTTCACAATTACTCAACTAGCATGACTCTAATATCACCACCTTTATATCGAAAAACTATTGCAAGGAATCAAACATATCATATTCAGTGATCTACAAGTTTATGTAGGATTTTATGACTAACCATGTGATTGACCAATTCCTGTCATCTCTCGAAATAGATATAAGTGAAGCAAGAGAGTTTAATTCTTTCTACAAAAGATATGCCCACGCTCTAACAAATATAAGTGAAGCAAAAGAGCATTCTACAAATGGCGGTTGTCTATATGAAGAGAAACAGGCAATCCAAACTTCAAATGATATAAGTGAAGCACATGAAGCATTCTATAAAGCCATACTCAAAAGATTTAAGCGAGGTGCAATGAGCATTCTATAAATCAACCAAGGACTATCTCATACCATCATGGTGCATAAAATAAAAGTGAAAACTAAATGCAAAAGACGCTCCAAGACATGCACATATTGCACGAACGAAACGAATACGAAAACATACCGATACTTGTTGAAGAAAGAGGGGATGCCTTCCAGGGAATCCCCAAGCTTAGACGCTTGAGTATCCTTGAATATTTACTTGGGGTGCCTCGGGCATCCCCAAGCTTGATCTCTTGCCTCTCTTCCTTTTCCTCATATTGAGACCTCCTCGTTTAGACACTTCATCCACACAAAACTTCAACAGAAAACTCGGTAAGATCCGTTAGTATAATAAAGCAAATCACCACTCTAAGTACTGTTGCAAACCAATTCATATTTTGTTTTTTCATTTTTCTACTGTAATATAACTTTTCCATGGCTTAATCCACTAATATAAATTGATAGATTCATCAAAACAAGCAAACTATGCATCAAAAACAGAATCTGTCAAAAACAGAACAGTCTATAGCAATCTGAACATCCACCATACTTCTGATACCCCAAAAATTCTACCAAAATTAGGAAAACTAAACAAGTTGTATATCAAGACAGTTCAAAAATAATCAGAACCAATTGATGTTCCAGTTAAAAATGTAAAATCTCGCACTACAGCCAAAGTTTCTGTCCTGCACCGTACAAACCAACAAGCATTGTAAACATCCTAAAGGCAAACCTTAGCACATTATTTTTATAATACAATGGAATTATACAAGGGGATAATTATTTTTGTTGAAAATTTTCTGTAATCAAGATTCACAAAGTTTCTGTGAGCATGAACAAAGTTCAAGGCTAGCTCCCACTTCAACAATGCTTGTCTTTCTCACTTTCACTTTCCTTTTTGAAAAGTTTTTAGGTTTACCTCTTTATTTTTTTGTGTTTTTAAACTATATGAAGGCACTCAACAGAAATAAATGACTCTCTAAAACTTCTGGGTTGTCTCCCTGGCAGCGCTTTCTCTAAATCCATTAAGCTAGGCATATAGTGCTCAAGTAATGAATCCACCCGGATCCCAAGGTATATCAAAGCCAATTTTAATTAACAATGATTTGTAATTTAGTAGTGAGCACAAAGTAACATATATCATGCAACAACAAAGTCTAACCCTCTTCCTATGCATCAGCATGTCATAAAAGAACAATTCATGCACACATAGTAAAGGCTAATGCATAGTATAAGCAGTTTCTTGCAATTCTATCATATTGGAAACGTAGAGAGGTGGAGATATAGTTCCTCTCTCATAATAATTGCAAGTAGGAGCATCAAGCACATGCATATTACATTCATCAAAATCATCATGTGCAACGTTAAAAGGCAACCCATCAATATAATCCTTAATAAGCACAAACTTCTCCGATATAGTGTAGTTCGGAGAATTCAAAAAGATAATAGGACTATCATGCATGGGTGCAGTAGCAACAATTTCATGTTTAACATAAGGAACTATAGCAAGTTCGTCTCCATAAACATAATTCATATTGGCATCTTGGCCACAAGCATAGCAAGCATCATCAAAAAGGGATATTTCAAACAAATTCAAGGGATCATAGCAATCATCATAGCAATCATCATAGTAGTCATCATAGCAATCATCCTTCGGTACGCACGACGGGGAATTAAACAATGTATGAGTTGAAGAGTTACTCTCATTAGAAGGTGGGCACGGGTGATCAATCCGCTCTTCCTCCTTTTGTTCTTCACTCTCCTCATCATCTTTTTCATCCAATGAGCTCACAGTTTCATCAATTTCCTCTTCCATAGCGTCCTGAAAAATATTAGTCTCTTCTTGGACAGCGGAGACTTTCTCAATAAATGCATTAATATCGTAATTGTATTCATAATGTTCATAGCAATATCTAAGTATAGCAAGATTTTTAGGCCTATAAACATCATCATCTAAAGCTTCATATCTTTCAAACAAAGATTCAATTTCATAAGCAGCCTTAAAAGCAACAAATTCTTCAATTTGTTCAACATCATAGTAATCATATATACCTCTAGCATAAGAAGCTAAGGTTTCATTATCATTAAATTTGCATGAAAAGGGAAGGTGTGGAGCCTTCATCCTAGAGCAACAAGTAATATCATATCTCAAGCATAGATCTCGAGCATACCAACGCAACATAGAAATTTGATCCCATAATAGTTTCCCTTTTTGTGTCAAGCGATAATCCCTAAAGTATTCACGTTGATCCAACGTGTCTCCCATAACATAATTGAAAGGGGTTTTCTCAGGATTATCAAAGTAGCACATAATATCTCAAACATAACGAGCATCGAGGGTTTTAGGAGGTTCCCCATCTCCATGAGCAGCAAGTACACCTAATTTTTTTTGGTATTTCGTGTTCCATATCCATAACTAAAGATAGAGAACAACTTAGAACAGAAAATAAAAATTACTTAGTGATAAAGCAAACAAGCGCACACGAGAATATTCACCCCACGCTATGACTCCCCGGCAACGGCGCCAGAAAAAGGTCTTGATAACCCGCAAGTATACGGGATAGTTGTAGCCACTTTTGATAAGTAAGAGTGTCGAACCCAACGAGGAGCTTAAGGTAGAGCAAATACTCTCTCAAGTCGTATTGGCCACTGATAAGGCTCTACGCACGCTTGGCGCTCGCTTTACCTAGAACAAGTATGAAACTAGAAGTACTTTGTAGGTGTTGTTGGATAGGTTTGCAAGATAATGAAGAACACGTAAATAAAAAGTAGGGTCTGTTTAGATAAAGGAGCAATAAAGTAAATATAGCGAGTGTGCAAAAGTGGTGGTAGGAGTTGTGAAATTGTCCCTAAGAAATTGACTACTTTACTAGACCGATAGCAAGTTTTATGTGGGAGAGGCCACTACTAGCATGTCATCCATGACTTGGAATTCTATGCACTTATGATTGGAACTATTAGCAAGCATCCGCAACTAATAACTTTCATTAAGGTAAAACCCAACCATAGCATTAAGATATATTGGTCCCCCTTCAATCCCGTATGCATCAATTTCTATGCTAGGTTGAAGCTTCTATCACTCTAGCCCTCCAATACATAGTCCTATCAACATACAACTAACCCTATGGTGTGATACACACGCGCGCTCATATTACGGGCACCAAAGGACAGCAACATAACCACAAGCAAATTAAATCAATCATAGCAATTCATCAACCACCAATAGGACAACGAAAATCTACTCAGACATCATAGGATGGCAACACATCATTGGATAATATGAAGCATAAAGCACCATGTTCAAGTAGGGGGTACAACCGGTTGTGGGAGAGTGGACTGCTTTAGATAGAGGGGGAAAGGTGATGGAGGTGTTGGTGAAGATGACGGCGATGTTGATGAAGATCGCGGTGATGATGATGGCCCCCGGCGGCGTTCCGGTGCCACAGGAAGCAAGGGGGAGAGAGCCCCCCTTCTTCTTCTTCTTCTTCCTTGACCTTCTCTCTAGATGGGAGAAGGGTTTCCCCTCTGGTCCTTGGCTCCCATTGCGTGGGAGGGGCGAGAGACCATCCGAGATTGGATCTATCTCTCTGTCTCTCTCTCTTTCTGCATTCTCAAATTCTTCCCCTTCACCGTTTCTTTTATATCCGGAGATCCGTAACTCCGATTGGGGTGAATCTTTCACCAAGATTTTTCTCGTAAAATTACCTTTCTTGCGGCAAAAGAAGAGCGTCAACCGCCTTACGGGTGGCCTAGGACAGTGCCAGGCGTGCCCAGGAGGGTGGGCGCGCCCACTATCTGCTGGCCACCCCGGGCACCGTTTCGCGTTGATTCTTCCTCCGGAAAATCCCAAATATTCCAAAATAATTCTCCATCCGTTTTATCCAGTTTGGATTCCGTTTGATATTGGATTTCTGCGAAACATAAAACATGCAACAAACAGGAACTGGCACTGGGCACTGGATCAATATGTTAGTCCCAAAAAATAGTATAAAAAGCTGCCAAAAGTATATGAAAGTTGAAGAATATTGGTATGGAACAATCAAAAATTATAGATACGACGGATATGTATCAAGGAGCAACGGGCAACTACCGCTCTTCCTGCGACAATACTGGAAAGGCGAGCGAAGCAAGAGGATAAAAATTCCAACTCTGGCGAACAAAAAACGCGAAAAACTCCAAATTTGATTCAAGAAGTTGCAAACCAGCTATAGAAAGCAAGCAAAAGAACAACCGCGTCCGACACCTAGACTAGTCTTCTCACTAGCGCGGAGCTAAGTGCTGCCACTAGGAAGTGGGTGGGAGCCCCCGTGAAGCCCGTGGGCGGCACTCAGGAGACTCCGGGGCGTGTACAACCCCAACTCATTATTACGTGAGAGTGTCACGAGCGGAGACCTTCACAGGCACGGGGACTTGCTTCATGGGTAGAACTTCTGGAGGTGCTGGATGTTCCAGGCGTTCTGGATGTGGATCTGGTCCTGTGTCTACAGGCGCACGGCGCCAGGTCTGGAGACACGGGCGATCCTGAACGGGCCCTCCCACATGGGCGAGAGCTTGTGCAGCCCTTCCCTGGAGAGTACCAGCCTCAGGATGAGGTCGCCCACCTCGAGCATCCTAGAGCGGATGCTATGGCAGTGATACTGCCACAACGCCTGCTGGTACCTTGCCGTTCGGAGCGAGGCTTGGCGGCGGCGTTCCTCCCCCGGCACGAGGTCCATCCCCCGCAAGGCGTCCTGGCGTGCCTCGTCAAATGCCAAGACCCGTGCATAGTGATGCCTGACCTCATGAGGGAGAATCGCTTTCGCTCTGTAGATGAGGAAGAATGGAGTCTCGCCCGCTGGCTTGGTTGCGGTGGTGCGTATAGACCACAACACGAATTGGAGCTCGTTGAGCCAGCACCTGCCGTAGGCCTCGGGCTTCTTCTTGAAGGTTCTTGCCTTGAGGCCCCTCAGGACCTCTGTGTTGGCGCGCTCAGCCTGGCCATTTTCCTGGGATGAGCCACCAAGGCGTAGCATATCTGCGTTCCAAGGTTAGCACAATATGTTTTAAAAAGGTTGCTGGTGAACCACGAGCCGTTGCCGGTGATGATGCGGTTAGGGACCCCAGAACGGCTCCCGAGGCCCTTGATGAACTTGACTATCGAGCCAGCCGGGATGGTGCGGACGGCCTACACCTCGGCCCGCTTGGTGAACTTGTCGATGGCGACGTAGAGGTAGCAGTAGCCCCCGGGCGCTCGAGGGAACGGGTCCAAGATGTCCACCCACTAGACCACGAACGACCATGAGAGCGGGATGGTCTCAGGGCCTTGAGCGGGCTGGTTGATCTTCTTGGCATGGAACTAGTAAGCTTGACAGGATCTTACCAGCTCGGTGGCATTGTTGAGCGTCGTGGGCCAGTAGAATCCGCTGCGGAACGCCTTGCCAACGAGGGTACGCGATGAAGAGCGATGCTCGCAGTTCCCACCATGTATGTCGGCTAGCAGCTCGCATCCCTCACTACTGGAAAACAGGTTATTAATGGCACACCTATTTTGGCTACTAATGGCGCACATAGGTGCGCCATTACTAGCACGCCATTAGTAAGTTTTAGTAATGGCGCACCTAATAGTGTGCCATTACTAACCCTTAGGTGCCCCACTAGTAATAAAGCCAAGTGCGCCACTACTAACCTTAGAGGTGCGCCACTAGCTAAAAAGCTAGGTGCACCACCAATAAAGGCCGAAATGCGCCACTAACATTATATTTGGAAAACAAAAAATACAAATTTACAAAAAACAACCTATAAGGAAAAATAATTTAAAAACAAAAAATGTAATAGAACCATAATTTTTATTATAGCAAGAATATTACCTTGTCTTTACAAGTATCCAATAAAAAGAAAATTGCATAGAAATAAAACAAAATCCTATAACTAATCTTCTACTCCCTCCGTCCAAGAATACTTCTCGCAAGGGGAGGAAATTTTGAACTGAAGTGCATTTTACATTACAACCCGTCATATTTCAAATCAAAATCAATCAAGTCCACGTCCGATCGGGAGTAGCGCCTCGTCCTGGCATCAAGGAGAGATAGAACTCATCTCTTCGGTAGCTCGTCACCACCCTCCCGGCAGCCTCCGACATCACGTACCCACCCTCCCGGCGTCGATCAACTGCTTTGAGGTAGTAGATTCCTCCTTTGTGTCTGCTTCTGCAATTAACACTTTGAATGCAATTAACAATTTGAATGTTAGCATGGGGCAAAGACAAGATGGATCAGTATATAACAATGGAGTACATGCACAATTAGATGTTCAAGCTGTTTAATGTCACTCCCATCATCACAATTTCATATCAGGAAATGGAGTAGAATAGATTTAATTGCATGTTTGAATGATATGGTTACTTACAAGTGTTAGGGCTATTACGGTCAGTTAAGTAATTGTACCAGATTAAAGAGGAGGCAAAGAATTTACAAGTGGTCTAGTGCATATGCAAGTGCAAGTTACTCAGTTAAAATTTAGTACTCCATTGCCCAAAATAATTCAGTTAAAATTTTGTTAAAAGATCATGAATTAAACAAGTACTCCAGGTCAGGTCCAGTTACTCAATGCATAATTTCTAAACCTATCATCAACGGAAGGTCACCAATTTTAAGTGAGTAGTAGCTAATTGAGAAAACACACTGAGCTTATGCATAACACATTAGCTGCAGAAAGTACTCACCTTGCGGTGATTATTTCACAGGTATAAACCTCCAAATATAACCACTATACCACACTATATAAATTGTGAATCAAGGAACTGCTGCAATTGACATGAGAAGATCAACACTATATGCTCACCTCCAGGAACAAAGTCAACTCCATATATATGCTAGCTCCAGGGTAAATATGCCACAATATCACACCTTGTGAAAAGAGCATCTTATTAAACAGTTGGTTACAAACATTTTAATTTCTTAACATAATTACAGTAAGTTACTTACTTGCGGTATACACATGGGATAATTATCATATTAATTACCTTGTTTGAGGTAAATTAATTGCTAAAGCTAACATAAAAAATGTAAATTAGATGAACTGTAAACTGTTCAAGGAAACAGAAAGTGCAAACCGCATAATAAACAAAAATAGCAAGATTAGCCTCTTGTTTACCATTAAGTTTGGACTTTGGACAAAACGTGTTTTGATTGATCATACAGTAGATTTACGGGGCATCTCACTGAACGACGGGTCCTTGGCAATCTGCTCTGCCATCTCCTTGATGCTCGGGTCCTGCGCCCACGCCTCAACAAAATCCACGATTCAAGTTAATTGTCACACAAATTCCCATGAAATCAAAACAAATTCACAGGAAATTCAAGCTTGTATAAATAAATCTTCCCAAGAACTCAACTTTGACAATGGAGAGAACAGAGCAGAGTATTTCTAGTTTTGCAGAAACTGTAAAATGCTTCAGTAGAGCTTGGTTACATTGAGCAAGTTCGAATATGGTAAAATGGAAGCAAATATCTTTAGTGAAACCCAACCAAATTAACAACCAATTCAAACCTGCAGTATATGTAAAATCCTCCAAGAACTCGCGTTTGAAAATGAACAGAACAAAACAGAGTATGAAACTGTAAATGCTTCATTCAGAGAATTCAGTATAAGCTCTTGGTTACATTCAGCAAGTTCATCATGGAGGAGAAGTTGAAGGGGCTAGCCGGAGCAGCCGCCCTGCCCGCGGGCTGCCGCCTCTGCTCCTCCGCCGCAAGTTACAGTCATACACATTAAACTGATATGAAGTTATATTGCCTCTCAATGAGTGTAACTATGAACTACTGAACCCCATTTAGATCAGTGATGCATTTTATTTCTATCGTCTACCTACCACAGTTGGATATTAACCAATCATAACAATATCTATATGACATGGCTAAACAAATTGATGATCCCAAAAAATGCTCGAGAAACTCTGAGCATACTCATTGACAGGGAGCAAAGTATTACATCATATACCTGTATATCTTGGAGACATTAGCACAACACCACCCAAAGTCTTGTATAGCAGTCTCAAGTTCAGAATTGCTCATATACCCACGAATCATTTCTTCCCTAAATTTGTTGGAAAAACCATTGCGGGGCATGTTTCAACAAATATTCCCACGCAAGAAGAACATGAATATAAAGTGAAAGCTCTGATTACGAAGCATACGTGATCTCAGGCTTATCCTGAAGAAGAGTACACGAAAATGACCCATGTTTTTCATCGATGATACCTGGCTAACAATAGCAGATTATTACTTGGGTGAACACCATGTGCTAACAATGACCAAATCGATGCTGATTTTTTTCTATTCTTATTTTTTCAAGGAGCTGAATTAATCTATGGCAGGAAAGTGGCAGATCGGTATGAGGCCGTGACTGATAAAGCGAGTTTGGGAAAACAGAGAAGATATTCATTTGGTAACATTAATTGCGGGAGCTGAATTAACATGTGGCCAGCAAGTGGCAAATGGATGCATAGTCTTGACTGATAGAGCAAGTTTGGTGACAGACAGAGAGAAGATATGTGCCATTTTAGGAATCTAGGTTTACGAATTAGTGTAGGAGTCACTCCAAATCATGCATAACAGAGCTCTTGCTCGTCATCACTGCCACTGCCAGTGCACTGACAGTATGTCTTAACACCAGTCCCAGTCCATGAATAACAGCGGCATAATCCATGAATTCAAGCCAACTAACGGATCCGTGTCCTATCGAGCTAGCCACATGTACGATATCTGTCGCCAATCCAGCACGCGCAGCGTGCGTCGCTGGGCGCAAGGCCCCGGGAAACGGAATCCAGAGGACGGACACGGAGGGTGTGAGAGCGGAGAGAACCTGAGGGAGATGGGTCGAGGCCGCCTCTCGCGGCGGCCGGGATGGGGAGCGAGGCAAAGGCGCGGAGGAGGAGGAGGAGGAGGAGCGGGGGCCGAGCGGGGCGAGGCCGCCGTTGCTACGGGAGATGGCGGCTGGATCCGCGCTGATACGGGGCGGGGGAGGCCACCGTGGCTGGTGGCGGGGGGGTGGCACCTGTGAAGCTCGTTGGGCGGATCTGGCCGGTTGCCGGCGAGTGGAGACGGCAGCGGCTCGACCACTCCCAGATCCAGCATCGACGCTGCCTTCCGATCCGTCGCCACCGAGCTCAGGCTCCTTGGCTACGACTGCCGCGAGGAGGTGCGAAGGGGACCGAAGAGAGAGGAGGGCAAGGGCCGGCACCGCGCAGGAAGAGGAGGGAGCACTGGGAGGCGGCATGGATCAGGGCCGGGGCGAGGCCGAGAGACATGTGTGTGTGTGCGTGGGGTGAAGGAGAAGAGGATAGGGCTCCATGCGAGAGAGAGAGGAGAGAGATGGTGGGCGGCCGGGCTGCGGCACTTACCTACAAAACCACAATGGCGCACCTCCTAAGCAATGCGCCATTAGTACTAATGGCGCATATTTTATAAGATGCACCATAGCTATTTCTCTGCCTGGGACAACTTCCCTCCAAACTTAGCAGTGGCGCACGGCACAAAATGTGCGCCATTAGTATCAAAAATAGCAATGGCGCATCAGGGAAAAGTGCGCCATTACTATGTCCAGAAGTGGGTCAAAGCTTGGTAAAACATAGTAATGGCACACTTTTTACTAGGTGCACCATTACTATTTTAGATACTAATGGCGCACTATGTATAGGTGCGCCATTACTATATAGTAGTGGCGCACCGCATGTATAATGCGCCATCAGTGTCTATATTATCTATAGCCTGTTTTCCAGTAGTGCCTGCTCCCTGGAGATTCACCGCAGAGAGACAGCATTCGGCTGCTTTCGATAGAGCTCACCGTCCCAGATGCAGTATGTAGTGGCCTGGCAGGACACACATTCCGCTTCTTCCTCCTTCTCCGGCAAGGTGCCCTAGAGTAGATTCGCCTTGAACTTGGTATAGCACACCTCCTGAGGCTCGAGCACAAGGAGGAGATGTACCCCCGAGGTCGGGCCTCAAGCTGAGGCGCCCGTCGAGGGGGCACGTGGGAGTTCCTCCTGAGGTGGCGCTGATTCCGTGGCGGGGGGAGTTGCTGATGGCTTGAAGAGTCGTTCCTCGAAGACGCCAGGCTCCAGAGGCAGTCGCTTGGATGCCCTCTTGGCGATGTCGTCTGCCTCCTTGTTTGTGCCATGCAGCACGTGCTACAATTCCAAGCCCAAGGATCATTTCTCCATTTTTTGTACCTCCTCAAGGTATGCTTCCATGTGCTCGTCCTTCGGTGTATACTCCTTGTTGGGTAAGTTGACGAGGAACTGCGAGTCACCCCTGATGGTGAGGCACCTGACCCCTAGTGATGCGGTGGCCTTGAGTCCTGCGATCAGGTCCTTGTACTCTGCAATGTTGTTGGAGACCTTCTCGCCATGTTGAAAGCAGAGTTGCACGGTGTAGTAGAGATTGCCCTTGGTGGGCGAAATGAGCATAGCTCCAGCCCCCACGCCCTGGCGTGCGAACGCGCCATCGAAGTACATGACCCAGCCATCTAGTGCCTCGTCGTCGGGCATGAGGGAGCGGTCCTCACACACTTATTGGCCACGGACGTCAGTCCATTCCACCATGAAGTCGGCGAGGTCCACACCCTTGATGGTCCTGGTGGTGCTGAACTCCAACTGGAATGCCTGCAGCTCAATGTTTCATTCGGCAACCCTCCCCGCGATGTTAGGGCTGTGGAGCACCCTCTCTAGTGAGTAAGCTGGGATGACCTTGATGGGGTGACCTTGGAAGCAGTGTTGTAGCTTCTAGAGGCAACAAGGAGCGCGGGCAGTAGCTTCTGTGGCATGGGGTAGCGCGCCCGCGCATCGCACAACACCATGCTGATGAAGTACACCGGGTGCTCGATGAGGGTGGAGGTGTTGGTGGAGCCCTGCACTCCTTGGGGCTGACGGTCCTCAGGAGCCTTGTCTTCCGTCAGGGCGACCGCGGACTCAGGAGCTCCGTCCTCAGGAGCCCCGCTATCCAGAGGTCCGACCAAAGTGTACGGAGTACTGTCGGGTGGTGGGGCGGCCGGGGCCTCAGGAGCACCATCCCGAGGCTGCGGCGCTTCGACCGGGTGCGGGTTGCTTCGCCGTGAGCCTTGGGTCGGGCGCTCCTCCCTTATCGCCACCAGCGCCGCGCTGGCGAAGTGGGGCATGGAGGCCAGGTAGAGCACCAAGGGCTCAAGGGGACATGGTGCTACCATCATCGACGGGCTGGTGAGGTATCTCTTGAGGTCTTGGAAGGCCGCGTCAGCCTCCGAAGTCCACTCGAATGATCCTTTCCTTTTCATCAGCTTAAAGAACGGAAGGGCGCGTTCTCCCAACTTGGAGATGAAGCGCCCCAGCGAGGTTACACAGCTCGCCAGCTTCTGCATCTCCTTGAGGGTTTGTGGTGGGCTCATCCTTTCTATGTCCTTGACCTTTTCTGGGTTGGCCTCAATCCCCCTGCGCGACACCAGAAAACCCAGCAGCTTGCCGGAGGGGATGCCAAACACACATTTCTCCGGATTGAGTCACAGATCCACCTCGCGCAGGCTGGCAAATGTTTCCTCCAGTTCTTCAATAAGGGTCCTTGAGGGAGTCCTGGACTCAAGGGTCCGCAGATGTCTGGCCTAGGAGTATGGGCCGTGCTGCATGGGCCGTACATGATCAAGTCGAAGATCATCTACTGTGTCTAGATGGGACTTCTCAACAGGTAGTCAGCAAGAATAGAGTCCGGAGGTTTCCTTCCCTGATAAACCGACTTTGTACAATCCATAGACCCCCTCTAGTGTGTATATAAACCGGAGGGGTTAGTCCATAGGGGGGAACTTCTACACCATCATCGGAACCCTCAAAGGCTAGACATCTAGGGTTAGCCATTATGATCTCGAGGTAGAGTTTCATACTCGACAATCATAATCAAGAAGGAGTAGGGTTTTACCTCCATTAAGAGGGCCTGAACCTGGGTAAATATCATGTCCCCTAGCCTCCTGTTACCATTGATCCGTAGACGCACAGCTTGGGCCCCCCTACCAAAGATCTGCCAGTTTTGACACTGACATTGGTGCTTTCATTGAGAGCTCCATCGTGCTGTCTGCTAAAAGCGATCTATGTCTCACCTAGTCATCAATGACAACATTACTTCCGGAGGGTGCCTGGCTTCAGGGCAAGCCCTCCGGTTCGGCAGTTTTACCATGAGGGCGCGCGGCCATCGAGCCCGCAACTCCTCTCACGGCTGCCGGACACCATCCTTGCATTGGCCCCAAGTACTCTAAAAAATTGGAACTGGCAGATATTTCGTCTTTAAACAAACTGCTAGACCGCATCGCTGCCCTGGGGGTCTCAACGCACTATGATCGGATCGAGCTCAAGCCCGACCAGAAGGAAATTAATCACCCACCTGTCACCCACTTCGTGGCGATAGTCGAGGAACTGGCCACCGACGACTCCCCCCCCCCATATTGAGGACCAAGTATGTTCGGTTCCCCGAATCCCCTGAGCCGGATACTTCCCCTTGTGAAGGAACTTTACTCTCGCCGGACTCTGGTTGAGTGGCAGGGTTGCAAGAGCTTATGCGCTTAGCTGGACCCGAACCGGTTACTGTGGAAGCCATACCGGCTCCGAACACGGACGTGGGACATGATCTAAAAAATTCAATCCACCCACCCACCACAATCTATACTCTCCAAGCAACTCAGGTCCTCCAGATATATATGACCTGATGTATGTGCGGTAGCAGCCCCAGGAAACGGTCCACCACTTTTGGGCCAGATTCCTGCTTGTTAAAAACAAGATCAAGGACTGTTTGGACGATGACGTAGTTTCGGTCTTCCACCATAACTGCCCAGATGAAGGGATACTGAATGCCCTCGACCGCCGCCACATACAGAGCTTCACAGAGTTTTCGCATGCAGTACAAAAGTACTGTGCGATGGAAAGCATATGGAAGGCCCATAAAACTCAACTAGAGCCCGCTACCTCAACCCAGAGTGCGGCCCGGGCTAAAAGAATATACCCCGGCGGGTCACCCGACCATCGGGCTAGAGCAGGAAGAACAAGCCATTCATGGGACATAGGTCCATTCTTGACGAACTATTGGATAAACCCTGCCCGATCCATACTACTCCGCACACAGTCCCAACCCATAACCTCCGGGCATGCTGGGTACTCCGACAGGCAGCAAAAAGTGGAGAGTCAATCCTCACCATAACCCCAGAATGATATTCATCGGAGAAGGACAACTTCAATGTCTGACAGTCTTCGAGACTTTCTCCTCTAATGACCGATGTAAATGGGCGCTCCGCGATCTTGCCGAAGTCCATCAAGTTATCAAACTGAGCCCATGGAACGACACTGCAATAACCACGGCCGAAGACGAATCAAAGGCTTGGTCCGTCCGAGCACCTGCCGCCCTAGTGCTAAACCCCATTGTTGATGGTTTCCGGCTTACCAAGGTACTCATGGACGGTGGTAGTGGACTTAACCTCATCTATGAGGACACGCTCGATAAGATGCAGATGGATAGGCCACGCATCGAGCAAAGTAACACCACCTTTTGAGGTATTATCCCCAGTCAAGAGGCACACCGCTCGAGAAAAATTAAATTGGACGTGGTGTTTGGCACACATGAGAACTATAGATCCTAAGAGTTGCTCTTCCACGTGGTCCCCTTTAATAGTGGGTGTCACACTATCCTCGTCCGGGACGCCTTCTCATGCTTGCCATACCCCATTATGGGTACATGAAGCTCAAAATGCATGGCCCTAATGGAATCATTACAATCTCAAGCGACCCGGACAAAGCTCTCCGTGCCGAAAACAAGACCGCGTCCTTGGCCCTTGAGGCACTGTCTGAAGCCCTAGCGGCAGAAGAATTAACCACCCTATGAGCTATGGTGGATAGGTATGACGTGATCCTTGATAAGAGATCTAATTTCACCGCTTTCAAACCAGCCGAGGAAATAGCAAAATTCCAAGTGCACCCGACGGACCCCAATAAAACATCATCCATCGGGGCACAGCTAGATCCAGCAGTGGACGCCGCCCTACATGCATTATTGTGTGTGAATTGGGATATCTTCTCCTGGCATCCTTCAGATATGCCCGACATCCCACGCAGACTGGCCGAACACAATCTTAATATAATCAAGGGATTTAAACCCGTGAAGCAGACACTACGGAGATTCTCTGAACCCAAACGTCAAGCCATGGGAGAAGAGCTAGCCAAGTTACTAGAGGTTGGGTTCATTAGGGAAATCAAACATCCGGATTGGCTAGCCAATCTGGTCATGGCCCTAAAAAGGACAAATCATGGAGCCTATGTGTCGACTTCAAAGACCTCAACAAGGCCTGCCCCAATGATCATTTCCCATTGCCCCACATTGACCAAATTATCGAGGCAACTGTAGGACACGATTAGTTGTGTTTCCTCGATGCCTATTCCAGATACCATCAAATTAACATGAAGGAACTAGACCAGGCTGCAACCGCATTTATCACCCCTTATGGCCCCTTCTGCTTCAATACTATACCCTTAGTACTTAAAAATGCAAGGGCCACCTACCAGCGCATGATTCTAGCATGCCTGGAAAAGCAAATAGGAAAAACTGTCGAAGCAACCATGGACGATGTGGTCATTAAAACAAAACTCATCGTGTCACTGATGGATGACCTTCTCCTCACCTTTGACAATCTCCGAACATACGACATCCAGCTTAATCCGGAAAAATGTGTCTTCGGAGTTCCAGCCGAAATGTTGCTAGGGTTCATTGTTTCCCATAGAGGAATTGAGGCAAACCCAGCAAAAATCCAAGCTCTATCACAATTGGCCACGCCAACAGACCTCAAGCAGGTCCAAAGACTACCTGGGTGCGTAGCGGCTTTAAGCCGATTTATCTACTAGGAGAAAATGCATTGCCATTATACAAGCCACTGCACCATGCTGATAACTTCAAGTGGACGGACGCAGCCACAGCCGGATTGGAAGAAATAAAGGCCATTCTCGCAAGCAACCCAATCTTGGCCGCATCTAGCGTTGGAGAGCCTATGTTATTATACATTTCGGCAACTAACCAAGTAGTAAGCCTCGTCCTCGTCATCGAGTGAGGGGAGGAGGGACATAAATTCCCCACCAAAAACCAGTTTACTATGTATCGGAGGTCCTTACACCTTGCAAATCCCGATACGCGCACTATTAGAAGATAGCCTACACAGTCTTCAGGGCGTCTCGCAAACTTTAGCACTACTTTCAAGAGTGTCCGGTCACAGTGGCATCCGAGGTGCCACTAAGTGACATCATTAATAACAGGGACGCCACTGGCTGCATAGCAAAGTGGGGCATCAAGCTGTTACCGTTCAAAATCATATACAAGCCACGCCGGGCTATTAAATTCCAGGTATTGGCCGACTTTATAGCCGAATGGACGGAAGACGAACTCCCTAAAGAGTATAGGTCGTATTCTAATTGTGTCATGTACTTCGATGGCTCCAAAATGCATTGGGGGCTGGCATAATCCTCACATCCCCCACTGGGGACACATTCCGCTACATATTGCAAATCATGTATACAAACTCTAATAATGTAGCCGAATACGAGGCACTACTGCATGATCTTCGTATGGCTGTCTCCATGGGCATACAACACTTAGAGGTGCGCAGTGATTCGAACCTCGCTGTTTCACAGGTCAACGGAGAGTTCAATGCGAAGGACCCAAAAATGATGTCATACCGGAATGCCATATTAAAAATGTCAGCTCGGTTCGACGGACTCGAGTTCCATCATGTCGCCCGGGAAAGTAATCAGGCAGCCGACATCCTTGCTTGTATCGGTGCTAAATGCGACCCCGTGCCACCCAACACCTTCATGGAGCGGCTCTTTAAGCCATCTATGGTGTGATAGGGTGAGAGCGGCGAAGGCAACACAGACCGATCACACCCCCAACTGCCAAACACCATGCGGACAATGTCCGGGGTTCGAATATCGAGATAACACTCTCTGCTCATGAGACCATGGCCGTTATCGCTCCTTGGACTGAACCTTACTTGGCCTACCTTAATAGGCAAGAGCTCCCCGACGATCAAAACAAGGCACGATGCATAGTTCGGTGCTCCAAAGCCTTCAAAGTACATGAAGGAGAACTATATAAAAGAAGTACAACCGGAGTCCTTCAAAGGTGTATCTCCGAAGAGGAGGGAAGGCAGCTCTTGGCAGAGATACTACCAGTCTCAGCGGTCATCATGCTGTAGCCCATGCCCTTGTAAGAAAGGCATTCTGGACAGGCTTTTTCTGGCCTACGGCTCGAGCTGACGCTCAAGTCCTTGTCCAATGTTGCATGGGCTGTCAACTCTTCACCAATCAGAGCCACATGCCTCCCACCGCATTAAGAACAATCCCCATTACATGGCCCTTTGCGGTCTGGGGGCTTGACATGGTTGGACCCCTTAAAGGGGGAAGCCACAAAAAGAAATACTTACTGGTCATGGTGGGTAAATTCACTAAATGGATAGAAGCCAAACTAGTCAAAATAGCTGAGGCCGGACCAGTGATCGATTTTATATCAGGCGTAGTCCACCGTTATGGTATCCTGCACAGTATCATCACTAATAATGGCTCTAACTTCACAGTTGATGAGGTGAAAACCTGGTGCGCTAAGTTGGGCATTAAACTCAACTATGCATCTGTATACCACCCCCAAATGAACGGGCAAGTCAAACAGGCCAATGGTCTGATCATGAGTGGTATTAAACCTAGACTAGCGCACTCTTTACTAGAATCAGATAAGCACTGGGTTGAGGAACTCGATTCCGTACTCTGGGGATTCCGGACCACGCCCAATCGAACGACCGGATACACACCCTTCTTTATGGTGTACAGCGCATAAGCCGTATTGCCCTGTGATATTATTCATGACTCACCTAGAGTGCACATGTACGAAGAGAAAGAAGCTGAACTAGATTGGCAGTACGACCTAGATGGACTTGAAGAAGAGCGGGATGTAGCCAAGGCCCATTCTGCATTCTATCAACAGCAGGCCAGGCGTTACCAAAGCAGAGAAGTGCGAACTAAAACATACAACGTTGGAGAACTTGTTCTACACCTCCCGGGGAAGAAAAAGGATAAGCTCAAACCCAAATGGGATGGCCCCATCATTATTGATGAAGGCCTTACTGGAGGAGCCTATCACTGTCACAATGCGAAGGATAATCGCCTTGAGACAAAACCATGAAACGCCGCCCGGCTCCGAAGACTTTGCGCATAATTCGTCCTCCTTAGGTCTAAGTTTAAAACTAGGTTTTTTTCTGTTTTCTCTTTCTTTTTACCCTCTTTACATTTCTCTCCCTATATTGTGTGTTCGGATAAACCGCATTGTTGGGAGTACGCATCTTCAAATGTATACATCCCACCATATATGGGGGCTTCTTTTGAAAGAAGCATTTTATTACAAAGCTTACAAGCTTCTCGTGTCCGTACTATCTGTTGTTTCTGCTATTTTATGCACCTCTATGACTTAAGTTTTTGCCAAGCTGGGTTGCCTCGCTCCTGTGCTTATACCCTACGTTCCCGATTGCTCGGCTAGGGTGTAAAGGGAGCACCTTTGCGATTGTTACAACCAGGTTATACGGTGTTGTACCTCAGATGGGTGAAGTTGAAAGCTATCATTCTTAAGAGAATAATTGGGCGGCACATATTCAACATGATGTTTTCGGAATAACACATAAAAGTGGATGTCTGTACTTCAGATACAAGCCCAGCCTAAGAAAAGGAACCCCTAACGGAACTATTTTTCTTGGAAGAGGTTTCTTACGTTAAAAAGTAATACAACATAACTCCGCCGAACACAGTTTGTCTGTTTGAGCAATATGACTGGATTGCCTGGTTTTCGACAATACTAGATGTTTACTAGTCAAACATAGTGTGCGAAAACGCTCCAACTTTTTGGTTCGGAGGTGGAAGCCGAAGTTCTGCGACACAAAACTTTCATACAATTTGGCAGGAGAAAAGTTCAGTCATAAAGTACATGGGTACATCAAATCGAATGCTAACTCCCTTTCTACGCCATCTAGTAGGCTATCTAATTTACAATCCTGTTGCGAAAATTTCGCCGCTGTCATCACTTGGTCGTATATCAAGCTTACGGGAATTTCCTTCCAGACGGGTCCCCACGGTCCAACTCTGGCCATATGGCTCGGGTCAAGACCAGTATGGCATGTTTTCACCATGGCCCATGCCTCTTGAGGGCCTCACGGCAAGCCGATGTCTTCCCCAGCTCGAACCGACGCCGGGCACCCTTGAATAGATCAGCCAACCCCTCCATACTTTCTGGAGGGATGTCGGAAGGCCATAAGGCTTTGGCCATATTCTTCATCGCCCTCCGAGCACACTCATGCAGCTTGGCCAACTCCTTCAGAATGTCACTCTGAAGAACTGGCATTTCCTCCTTAGGGCGGCCGGTCAACATACCTATGTTAACCGAACTATCATATTCCGCATTATATGATTCTATCAATAATCCGGACGGTTCATAAGACATACCGAATATGCCTCCCTTCAGTTTCTGGTTTTCTTGTTGTGCCTCTAGGAGTTGAGCCTTCAAGCTCTTTATCTCTTTGGCCTGTTTCTTTACTTCTTCTTCCAATTTTTTATCGTTGCCATAATACACTGGGGCACTCTTTATTTCTTCAAGCTCCCGGGTCAGTGCGTTGTTCTTCTCCTTGAGAACCTGTGGTCATCAAATGATCCTTAAATTGGTTTTGTTCACCCACTTTAAGTCTCGGGGGCTACTACTACTATCTATCCACTAAGTTTTGCATATCCTTTGAGAACAGGCGAGCGACCTCGGTGAGTCCGTCCCAGATAGCTCGGACATATGCACCTACAGTGCTTAAGGCGTTAAACTCCGGCTCCGTTATGGCAGGGGCGCGTAAGGCTTCTTTTAAGTGATGATTGTTCATTGCACTCTCGACTTCAAAGTTGGTCACGGACATGTCATCTGACTCTCCGTGATACGAGCGAGTCTGTGATTCATTAGCATGCGCCCCCATCCCGATTGGTATCTCTGGCGCCGGGTTAGCCGCAGCTCGGCTGACTGGGGCCTTACCCACGGTGCGCTGTATACCCCTCCTGCGATGATAAAGGGAGGATTTGAATGACGGTCTGACTTCACGACCGAATATTAACAACAAAGTATATACCTTTTTGATCGTGGGGCGGGTTGAGTAGTGGTGCCGGCATCCTTTCATTTTGCACAACCCTTCCACGAAGATGTTGACCTTTTCTTGGTCGCTCTCCCTTGGGTGCGGCTTGCTGAGCGCCGATCCTGCAAAACATGGCCCAATGTGGAGGATAAAGGGACAAGTGGTAGTATCCCTCTTCTTTGAGAATATAGTTTCCAAACACTTACCTTCACGAAAGGATAGAGGTCGGGGTAGTCAGCCATAATGGCCACCTCCAAGCCGTCAAGGCTCGCCTGATAGTAGACTCCATCTTCGAACTCTACAAATATGTCCGGATCCTCATGGAATCCGGGGTCTTCATTGCGATCATGATCCTCTAGCTGGGGGCCGGGGCAGATAATGTTCCCGATAATCTACCTCCATGACTATTCAAAACATAAATAGCCAGGATATCCAGTCAATGCATCCTTGTGGATAAAAGAGCATTGAGTGGTTAAAAAACTTACCCATTCAATAGGAGTGTACATGGAGTAGGCTTCTTGGCAATTTACATGCATGAAGTCTTCTTCTTCTCCTTTATAGAGGTCGGCCAGAGCTACCGCTACTGCGGCTTGGCCATCCGAACCCTTTCTCCTATTGCAGGATGCATCGTCCTCCCCCTTGTAGTTCCATAGGGGAGTTACTCGGGATTGAAGTGGCTGGATGCATCTCTTTATCATGAATAGCCAAAACTTCTACTTATGAGAGTCCGGAATGGGTCAATATCTTGATCTTGTTTACCAAGTTCATCACCTCTGCACTGTCTTCTTAGGCAGAGGATTTGGGACTCCAGCTGTATAGCTTCTTCAAGGGGGCGCTGGAAAATTCTGGCAGTCCGTGCTGAACAGGGTCCGGAAGGTGTACATCATCAATATAGAACCACTCTGAAGACCATTCGACAGATCCTTTCTTCGGAGTCCCGACGGGGTAGCTGGATCCGGCTATACACCATACTTCGGTGCCGCCCACTTCGAAAATAGAACCGCCGCCCTGATGGCGGGGGACGAGGCAGAAGAAGTTTTCCCATAGTTCAAAGTGAGCCTCGCAACCAAAGAACAATTCGCAAAGATCGACAAAACCGGAGATATGTAAAATAGAACCTGGTGTGAGGTTGTGCAGCTGGATCCCGTAGTGTTCCAGTAGGCCCCTGAGGAAGGGGTGGATTGGGAATCCCACGCCCTTCAAAAGAAATGAGGTGAAGCACACCCTCTCCCCTTGACCTGGATTGGGGAAATTCTCCACCAATGCATCAGCACCTATAGTGCTTAACCCCGCCTGTATGGAGACTAGATCTAGGGGAGGGAGGTATCCTTGCGTTTGGAGTCGACTGAGCTGGAGGTGGGATATGGAACAACTCTTCCAGTCCCCCTCCTGAGGGCCATGAGGACGCGAGAAGGAACCAGGGGCGCTTGCGATGGTCTATTTTTTGTGGTTTGCTCTGTTGCTTTTGGTGTGATGTGAGATGACGGCTTAGAGATCTTGCCTCACTTTATAGGTGAAGTTTGTGCCTGCCAGGAATATTAAAATACAAGGATAACAGACCATTCACATTCACTCGGATGCGTGGGAACCGAGGCGACAATAGGGAGGAATCGTAAAGACTGTACATGAAAGCCGATGCCGGACTATCTTCAATCTGGAGTATAATGGAGAACCCGCCTTGCAAAGCTGAAGACCTGCGTCCGCATACTACGTCGACATTGAAGGCAAGTTCGGGGGCTACTGAGGGAGTCCTGGATTCAGGGGTCCTCAGATGTCTGACCTAGGAGTATGGGTTGGGCTGCATGGCCCATACAAAATCAACTCAAAGATCATCTACCGTGTCCGGATGGGACTTCTCAACACGTAGTCGGCAAGAATAGAGTCTGGAGGTTTCCTTCCCTGATAAACCGACTTTGTACAATCCATAGACCCCCTATGGTGTGTATATAAACCGGAAGGGTTAGTCCATAGGGGGCAAATTTTACACCATCATCAGAACCCTCGCAGGCTAGACATCTAGGGTTAGCCATTACGATCTCGAGGTAGATCAACCCTTTTAATCTTCATAATTGGCAATCATAATCAAGTAGGAGTAAGGTTTTACCTCCATTAAGAGGGCCCAAACCTGGGTAAATATCGTGTCCCCTGGCCCCCTGTTACCATTGATCCTTAGACGCACAACTTGGGCCCCCTACCCGAGATCTGCTGGTTTTGACACCGATAGTCCTCGCCTCCCGAGACTTCACCACTATGTCGTCAACGTAGGCCTCGGTGTTCCTCCCGATCTGCCTACCTAGAGCGATGTGCATCAGCCGCTGGAAGGTGGCTCCGGCATTACGCAGCCCAAACGGCATATAGGTGTAGCAGTACACCCCGCACGGGGTCAGGAAAGTCGTCTTCTCAACATCATGCACCGCCATCTTGATTTGGTGATAGCCTAAGAAGGCGTCCAGAAAGCACAGCAGGTCGCACTTGGCGGTGGAGTCGATAATCTGATCGATGCGTGGAAGCGGAAAGGGGTCTTGAGGGCAAGCCTTGTTGAGGTTGGTGAAAACAACGCACATGCGCTCCTTCCCGCCTTTCTTGGGGACGATGACCGGGTTTGCCAGCCATTCCGGGTACCACACCTCCCGAATGATACCAGTCTCTTGCAGTTTGCGGGTCTCTTGGATGATGAAAGACCTCTTCTCTGTGGACTGCCGTTGCGCCTTCTATTTCACCAGGCACGCGTTAAGGCACACCCTCAGGTGATGCTCAATTATTCCCCTCGGGATCCCAACCAGATCCATGGGCTCCCATGCGAACACATCCTTGTCTTGCGTAGGAAGCTGACCAACGTCTCTTCTTGATCTGGGGGAGGCCGGCGCCTATGGTGAAGGTGGCGCCCGATGCCCTGTCTTCATCAACCAGCACCTGCTTTGTCTCGACACGATCTTGAGAGAACCATTGCTTCTTCTTTGCCGGCACTGCCCCCGGAGCCTCCGGGGCTACTTCCTCTCTTGACCGCACAGCCACCGCGTCCATGAAGGCAAGCTTGAGGGCCAATAGTGCATCCTTGGTGTCCCCTACCACGGTGAGGACGCCGCTGCTTCCCGGCATCTTCATGAGATTGTAGGCAGGGTGAGTTGTTGCCATGAACTTGGCCAAGGCCAGATACCATAGAATGGCGTTGTACGGGAGGCTGATGCGGGCGATGTCGAAGTCGATAAGCTCGGTGTGGTAGTTGTCGCGGGTGCCGAAGGTGACGGGGAGGCGGATCTGCCGTAGGGGGCGGGTGGAGCTGTCAAGGACTCCAGAAAAAGGCTTGGTGGGGCGGAGCCAGCTGACACATGAAGCAAGCCAAATGCTTCCACAGAAAGCACATTGAGGCCGGCTCCACCGTCGATGAGGGTCTTGGTGACTGCCACGTTGCATATGGTGAGGGTGTAGAGCATCGGGAGCGCGCCGACGCCTGTGGTGGTTGCGGGGTGGTCCCTCGAGTCGAAGGTGATGTCGGCCTTAGGCGCCGCCAAGCCCGGGGGAGCTCCCCGCTGCATGTGGGAGGCACCCACCTTGCAAAAGAATTACTCGATGTGGCGGTCCGAGGGTGGCACCTGCGAACCGCTAAGGAGGCTACGACGGCGTGAGGTGCCGGCGCCGCGAAGCGCGTGATGAAGAGGTCGCGCAGCTCCTCCCAGGAGGCCACCGAAGATTCCGGCAAGCCTAGGAGCCAGGCGCATGGCGTGCCTGCGAGGGCCATGGGAAGGCAATTCGCCATGACCTTGTCGTCTCTGCTGGCAACCAAAACTGCCTCCTCATACGCCTGGAGAAACCCCACCGGGTCCGTCGTGTCGTTGTATCGAGGCGGCATCTCTGGCCTGAACTTGGGCGGCCACTACACCAGCCGCAAGGCGGGAGCGAAAGCTCAAAGACCCATAGCGCCTCCGTACTCGCCCATCGATCCAGTCGGAGGGGCGGCGTTCGCCATGAGAGCCAAATGGTGCGGGCGGAGTGCGGTGGACAGAGATGCGAAGCTTCGAGGCACCCCTTCCTGCCACGCAAAATGTTGGATTTCGGGCTCCGCAAACCCTCGATAGATTCGAATTCTTGGGTGCGTGCGAATAACTCAACCTCCTCAGTCTGCCTACTCGCCAATCTCTCAGCCTAGCTCGACGAACAGGAAGGAAATGGGACACAACAGTTTACCCAGGTTTGGGCCACCTTATTGTGTAAAACCCTACTCCTGCTTTGTGGTGGATTGGCCTCGAGGTGGGTTGAGGATGAACTAGTACAGTGGAAGAACGACCTTAGGATGTGTGTTCTTGAGATGGTGGGGGAGAGGATGATCTGAATGATCTGTCCTCCTCTATAGTGGTGGCTAGGTCCTATTTATAGTGACTTTGGTCCTTTTCCCCCAAAATGGAGGTAGGAAGGGATCCCACAACGGCCAAATTTCAAGGAAGACAACTATACATCTTATCCTGACAAAAGTAGTCTTCGCCTTCAAATATTCTGGTCATAACGTCGTGGTGGGCTCAGCGATGACTTCCGTCCTACCGTCCTAGCGGTCTTGATCTTGTTGAATCGGAATGGAAACCTTTGGCTGATTCCTCGGGACTCCGCGCCTGCGCTTGCCTCCTTAGCACCAAAGAGGAAATTGTTGTCTTGCGCCCGCTGGCGCCCGCTGGCGCCCACCTGGCCTTGGTCGTCATGGCTCACGTCATCCGAACCCCATGAGGTGAGGCTTGTATAGAAATCTCTGCTCCTCAGGAGACAGCCTGAGGAGGCCGCTCCTTCTGGAGGTCCTGGTGTCGTCCGCCTCGCGAGGCTTGGCCCCACACGAGGGTCTTGAGTTGTTGTTGCTGAAGTTCAGCCATACTAGGCCGTCAATGGAGCCACGCCATGGGCTGTAGGCAGGCAAGTTTGGGTACCCCCGTTCCCAGAACGCGACAGCTACTGTCCTACAAAACTCTATGCTTGGAGGCCCAACACAAGTCTACAGGAAGAAGGTTGCGTAGTAGACATCAAGCTCTTTTCTGCCGCCGTTGCCGGGGAGGTTAGTGCTTGAAGGTATATCTTTAGATCTTGCAATCGAATCTTTTAGTTTCTTGTCTTATCACTTGTTTATTCTAGAAAAGAAAACTACAGAAAAATGCAATTGACATTGCCTCGTATGCTTCATCTTTTTAATGTCTTTTGTGAAAATGATGGAAAGGAAAATTGTGCTCAAGTGTTAGAAGAAGAAGTCTATAAAATGTTTGGCACTAAATATTTGAATGATGAGAATGATTGCAATGTTCTTAGTATGAATTCTTTGAATATCCATGATGCTAATGATATGCAAAGCTACAAGCTTGGGGATGCTATGTTTGATGAAGATGATATTTTTAGTCCCCCAAGTTTTGATGAGCAAATTTATTTTGGTGAAAGCATGCCTCCTATTTATGATGATTATATTGATGAAAGTGAGTTTGGAATAGTGTCAACTCTAGGTAATGATCCCACTATTTTGGAGAGGTCATGACTTTACTTAGTGATGAATCCACTATTTCGGAAGAGGTTCCAATTGATCATGAGACTAAAGTTGCTATCTATGATGATTATTGTGATGACATGTATACCATAAAGAATAATGATAACCATGAAACTTGTCATCATGATTTTAATTTTCAATTGGATTATGCCTCACATGATAGTTATTTTGTTGAATATGATACTCCCACTATTCCGAATGAGAATAAAATTTTGCTTATGTGGAGAGTAGTAAATTTTCTATGCTTGTGGATCATGAAAATAATGCTTTGTGTGATAGCTATATTGTTGAATTAATTCATGATGCTACTGAAAATTATTATGAGGGAGGAATATATGCTTGTAGGAGTTGCAATAATATCAAGTTTCCTGTCTATGGGTTGAAAATCTTGAAGTCATGTTTGTTTTGCCTTCCTATGCTGGTTGATTCTTGTTCCCAGAAATTGTTTGCTCACAAAATCCCTATGCATAGGAAGTGGGTTAGAATTAAATGTGCTAGTCATATGCTTCATTATGCTCCCACTACGTTTCAATTCTTATCTTTTATGTGAGCATCATTGATATCATCATGCCTAGCTAGGGTCGTTAAACAATAGAGCTTGTTGGGAGGCAACCAATTTTATTTTGCATCTCTTGTCTTTGCTTCTGTTTTTCAATAAATACACAATATTACTTTTGTAGTTATTGTGTTTTAGTGTTTTAATTAGTGTTTGAGCCAAGTAAGACCTTTGGGATGGTCTATGGTGATAGTTTATTTGATCTTGCTGAAAAACAGAATCTTTTGTGCCCAGTAAAATAATTTTCAAATCTCACCGAAGCGTGCTTTTGATCCGAATTTTTTACAGAAGATTGATATACAAATTTCCTAGATTTTTCTAATTTTTAAGAATTTACGGAGTTACAGAAGTGTACAAAGTTTCCAGATAACTATGGACTGTTCTGTTTTTGACAGATTTTGTTTTCTTTGTGTTTTTTGTTTATTTTGACGAATCTATGGGTAGTATCAAAGGGTATGAACCATGGAGAAGTTGGAATATAGTAGATATAACACCAATATAAATTTAGAATGAGTTCACAACAGTTCCTAAGTGGTGATTTGCTTTATTATACTAACGGAGCATACGCGTTTTCTGTTATGTTTGGTCTTGTGAAGTTTTCAAGTTTTGGGTAAAGATTCATGGACTACGAAATAATGAGTGGAAAGTGCCTAAGATTGGGGATGCCAAAGGCACCCCAAGGTAATATTAAAGGATAACCAAGAGCCTAAGCTTGTGGATGCCCCGGATGGCATCCCCTCTTTCGTCTTCGTTCATCAGTAGCCTTACTTGGAGATATATGTGTATTGCTTCAAGCATCATTTTCTTTTATTAGGATTTGCTTGCTGTTATTTATAGTAATGTTTTGCATATTTTATTTCTATAAAAATGTGAAGTATAGCCTTTACCATGCTTATTTTGCAAGTCTATATGTTGTTGTTTGAAAACAGAAAGTTTGCTGTTATGTTTTGAATATTGGTGAATAGTCAGAACATGATAAAATCTTGAAACTTCTACACAACCAGTAACAACAAATTCTCTACAGCATGGTATGTTTTTAGAAGTTTTGGAGTTAGGGAAGTATGATTCCTCTTGCATTCTTTACAGACTGTTCTATTTAGACATATTGCTATTATGTTTGCATTGTTTGCATATGTTTGCTTGTTTAATGATTCTATTTGAGGATAGGAGTATTAAATATGTAGAGGCATTTAGTATGAAATGTTAAATAATAATTTTAGTGATTCCCTACAGTAGAGAATGATATGGTTTAGTATGGATTTATACTAACTTATCTCATGAGTTCTTGTTGAGTTTTGTGTGGATGAGGTTTTTAAGAATGAGGGAAACCATGATATGAGAGGAATTAAGGAGGCACAAAAGCTCAAGCTTGGGGATGCCCAAGGCATCCCTAGTTAATATTTCAAGAAGTCTCAAGCATCTAAGCTTGTGGATGCTGGTTGGCATCCCACATTTCTTCTTCAACAATAATCGGTCAGTTTTGGCTAAGCCTAATGTTTGCTTCTTCACATGATATGTGCTATTCTTGTATATGTCATTTTATTTTGTTTTGCTTGCTGATTGAGTAATATCCCAAGATCTGAAATTCATAAATGTTAGAGAGTCTTCACATAGTTACACAATTATTTGACTACTCATTGATCTTCACTTATATATTTTGGAGTAGTTTGTCATTTGCTCTAGGGCTTCACTTATATCTTTTTAGAGCACGACAGTGGCTTTATTTTGTAGAAATTATTGAACTCTCATGCTTCACTTATATTATTTTGAGAGTATCTCTAAACATCATGGTAATTTGCTTAGGTTATGAATTTAGTCCTAATATGATGGGCATCCAAGAGGGATATAATAAAAACATTCATATAAAGTGCATTGAATACTATGAGAAGTTTGATTCCTTATGATTGTTCTGAGATATGAGGATGATGATATTAGAGTCATGCTACTGAGTAATTGTGGATTGTAGAAATACTTGTGTTGAGGTTTGTGATTCCCGTAGCATGCACGTATGGTGAACCGTTATGGAACGAAGTTGGAGCATGAGGTATTAATTAATTATCTTACATACGAGTGGCAGTCGGGCACGAGTGATGGTCTTTTCCTACCAATCTATCCCCTTAGGAGCATGCGCGTAGTACTTTGTTTCAATTACTAATAGATTTTTGCAATAAGTATGTGAGTTCTTTATGACTAATGATTGAGTCCATGGATTATACGCACTCTCACCATTCCACCATTGCCAGCCTCTCTAGTACCGTGCAACTTTCGCCGGTACCATACACCCACCATATACCTTCCTCAAAATAGCCACCATACCTACCTATCATGATATTTCCATAGCCATTCCGAGATATATTGCCATGCAACTTCCATCATTCCGTTTTATTATGACACATACCATCATTGTCATTTTGCTTTGCATGATCATGTAGTTGGCATCGTATTTGTGGCAAAGCCACCTTTCATGATTCTTTCATACATGTCAATCTTGAGTCATTGCACATCCCTATACACCGCCGGAGGCATTCATATAGAGTCATATTTTGTTCTAAGTATCAAGTTGTATTTTTTGAGTTGTAAGTAAATAAAAGTGTGATAATCTTCCTTATTAGAGCGTTGCCACATGTGATAAAAAAATAAAAGCGTCCAAAGAAGCCAACAAAAAAAAGAGGGAGGCCAAAGAAGTCATTTCAAAAAAAGAGAAAAGAGAGAAGGGGCAATGTTACTATCCTTTTTCCACACTTGTGCTTCAAAGTAGCACCATGATCTTCATGATAGGGAGTCTCCTATGCTGTCACTTTCATATACTAGTGGGAATTTTTCATTATAGAAGTTGGCTTGTTTATTCCAACAATGGGCTTCCTAAAATTGCCCTAGGTCTTCGTGAGCAAGCAAGTTGGATGTACACCCACTTAGTTTTCTTCTGAGCTTTCATAAGCTTATAGCTCTAGTGCATCCGTTGCATGGCAATCCCTACTCACTCACATTGATATCTATTGATGGGCGTCTCCATAGCCCATTTCTACATCTAGTTGATGTGTGACTATCTCCTTCTTTTTTGTCTTCTCCACAACCACCATATTCTATTCCACCTATAGTGCTATGCCCATGGCTCACGCTCATGTATTGCATGAAAGTTGAAAAGGTTTAAGAACATCAAAAGTATGAAACAATTGCTTGGCTTGTCATCAGGGTTGTGCATGATTTGAATATTTTGTGTGATGAAGATGGAGCATAGCCAGACTATACGATTTTGTAAGGATAACTTTCTTTGGCCATGTTATTTTGAGAAGACATGATTGCTTTATTAGTATGCTTGAAGTATTATTGTTTTTATGTCAATATTAAACTTTTGTTTTGAATCTTATGGATCGGAATATTCTTGCCACAATAGAGAAGATTGCATTGATAAATATGTTAGGTAGCATTCCACATAAAAAAATTGTTTTTATCATTTACCTACTCAAGGACGAGCAGCAATTAAGCTTGGGGATGCTTGATACGTCTCCAAAGTATCTATAATTTTTTATTGTTCCATGCTATTATATTATCCATCTTGGATGTTTTATATGCATTTATACACTATTTTATATTATTTTTGGGACTAACCTATTAACCTAGAACCGAGTGCCAGTTTCTGTTTTTTCCTTGTTTTTGAGTTTTGTAGAAAAGGAATATCAAACGGAGTCCAAATGAGCTGAAAATTTACGGTGATTTTTTATGGACGAGAAGAAGCCCCAAAGAAAATTTAAGGTGCGCCCCCTGCCTTGTCACTGACTCGTGGACCCCCCTGACGTGAAATAGACGCCAAAAATTCCTATAAATCCAGAAACCCCGGAAAGAAACCTAGATCTGGAGTTCCGCAGCGGCAAGCCTCTGTAGCCATGAAAAACCAATTGGGAGACCGTTCCGGCACCCTACCGGAGGGGGAAACCATCACCGGTTACCATCTTCATCATCCCGATACTCTCCATGATGAGGAGGGAGTAGTTCACCCTCGGGGCTGAGGGTATGTACCAGTAGCTTTGTGTTTGATATCTCTCTCTCGTGTTCTTGATTTAGCACAATCTTGATGTACCACAAGCTTTGTTAATATAGTTGAATCATATGGTGTTTCTCCCCCTCTACCTTCTTGTGATGAATTGAGTTTTACCTTTGAGGTTTCAATATTATCGGATTTAATACTACTATGGATTTGAGAACACTTGATGTATGTCTTGCGTGGGATACCCGTGGTGACAATGGGGTATGATATTGATTCAATTGATGTATGTTTTGGCACTCAAATCGCGGATTCCCGAGGTGACATTAGGGTAATCTATGCATAGGGGTTGATGCACGTTTTTGTCCTTGTTTCTCCGTTACAAATCTTGAGGCACTCTTGGAGGTTCTTTGTGTTGGATTGAATATTATGAATCTGAAGTTGTTTGATGCATATCGTATAATTGATCCACGGATACTTGTGGTGACATTGGAGTATCTAGGTGACATTAGGGTTGATTGATGTGTGTCATATGGTGTTATTTTACTATGAACTCTAGGGCTGTTTGTGACACTTATAGGAATAGCCCAATGGATTGATCGGAAATAATAACTTTGAGGTGGTTTCATATCCTACAAGCAATTTCATCGTATGTTCTCCATGATAGGAACTTTGGAGTGACTTTTGTCGCACGTTGAGGGATTGCCATATGATCTAATTATGTTATCATTGTTGAGAGAACTTGCACTAGTGAAAGTATGAAACCTAGGCCTTGTTTTCAAGCATTGCAATACCATTTTCGCTCACTTTTACCACTTGGTACCTTGCTGTTTTTATATTTTTATATTACAAAAACCTATATCTACCATCCATATTACACTTGTATCACCATCTCTTCGTCGAACTAGTGCCCTATACAATTTACCATTGTATTGGGTGCGTTGGGGACACAAGAGACTCTTTGTTATTTGGTTGCAGGGTTGTTTGAGAGAGACCATCTTCATCGTACGCCTCCCACCGATTGATAAACCTGAGGTCATACACTTGAGGGAAATTTTATATTGTGCTACAAAACTCTGCGCTTGGAGGCCCAACACGAGTCTACAAGAAGCAGGTTGCGTAGTAGACATCATGCTACAGCAGGGGTCTGGCGAGTGGGATGCCCAAGACAACAACATGGCCAGCTACCGCTTCCTGGTCCGGCAACTCTCTGGCACCTTCGACGGGTGCCAGTTCCTCCATGTTCCCCGTGTGGACAACAAAGCCGCCGACACCCTCACTGTCGGTGTCAAAACCGGCAGATCTCGTGTAGGAGGCCCAAGCTATATGTCTGAGGATCGACGGTAACCATGATCAAAAGGACATAATTTTTATATAGGTTTGGGCCCTCTTAATGGAGGTAAAACCCTACTCCTGGTTGCTTATATTCGATGAGTATAGGGGTTACAAGAGTTGATCTACCTCGAGATCGTAATGGCTAAACCCTAGCTTCGCTAGCCTATCAATGTTATGATCCTGCCTTCGATCTAACCCTCCAGTTTGTATAGATACCAGAGGGGCTGAGGGTTGTACAAAGTCGGTTTAATAGAAAGGAAATAGCATATCCGGACACCTAAACTTGCCATCCACGTATACGGGAGTCCCTACCGGACACAAGAGGTGGTCTTCTGCCTTGTATCTTAACGGCTCATCAGTCCGACCCATATCCAATAGACCAGACCCCCGAGGACCCCTTAGTCCAGGACTCCCTTAGTAGCCCCTGAACCAGTCTTCAATGACGACGTGTTCGACGCATAGAGTATCTTTGGCATTGCGAGGCGGGTTCCTTGAATAATATGAATCGGCATTCCTTCATAAAAGAACAATATTCGGCCTTGCATAATTAACAAAACCCTTAGCAGTGAAGGCAGGATATATAAAAAATAAGAATAGTGTCTTTTACTGACAACTTCTTTCGATGAAGCGTCAGACTTGACCTTTTGGCGTTTTAAACAGTTTTCACATCCCGCGTTCCGTGTTTCGAGGCCAAGCCCCATTGGCCCGTCCTTTCAAAACTGAGATCGTGCCCACTTAATACGGCATTGCCCATCAATAAAATTTAGGTAATCCAACAATTTATGGCGCATGCTTTCATTGGGAATAGGTGATTTTCAAGGCGCATGCGGGGGGATGGTTGGCATTTTTATCACCTACAAGAGGACAGTGGATTTCTCCTTTCTCCCCCACGCCTTCTAGTCTCCTCAGCCTTCCAATCTCTCAAGCTCTCAGCGCCCGAAAAGTTTCCGTCTCCCTCACCACCACCACCACCTCCTCCGACCATGGCCGGATCTGGTTCCAAGGGCAAGTGGGAGGCCTCCTCCGTCACGGAGATGGAGATAAAAGATCTCCGGAGTGCGGGATACCTCGCCGCAACCATCGCACACAGCCCCCCCCCCCAAGGGTCAGATCATTCTCACTTTGGAGCCCGGAGAAAGGGTAGTCTTCCTCCCCCATTTCCTTAGAGGGTTAGGTTTTCAACTCCACCCCTTCGTCTGCGGACTCATGTTCTACTACGGGATAGATTTCATTGATCTAGCCCCAAAACTCTTTCCTCCACATCTCGGCGTTTATCGTCGTGTGTGAGGCTCTTCTCCACATCCCCCACACTTTGGCATGTGGCTGAAGGTCTTCAATGTGAAGCCGAAGGTGGTCGATGGACAACACACGGACTGCAGAGGGGCCATGATCACTAAGCTGCCCAACGCCATGTGGCGCAAGGGGGCCTTTGTCGAGACCGTCAAGATCTGGCAACAAGAGTGGTTTGATATCACTGAGTCGTGCCACACCAAGTGGGCAGCAATTCCGGAGTTCAGATCTGGAACTCCCATGAGGCTCATATCCTAGACCGCAAAGGGCCTCGACTGGGGGTCTCAGACGAAGCTGCAAACGCTGTAGACGCGTATGACCAACGTGCTGAGCAAAAACATTGGTCTAACCAACTTAGTGCAAATTATGCTCTTCCGCCGTATCCTCCCCTGCCAGCACCGGACTTCCCCCATGTGGGAGTTCAACCTGGAGGAGCCACGGATAATGCAGCATTTCCTCGACAGGACGCATGAGGGAATGTGGAAGCTACTCTTCAAGGCGCAGAAGAGCTGGCCTATGGAGACCGAAGACGTCGGCCTTGACGCCAAGAATCCGGCCACTCCGGTAAGTGTTAATTTTCCGAAGATATATTTGGTCTATATATTTGATCAATACAAAACTTATCAGCCCATCTTTTTGTACGGCTGGACAAAGAAGTCGGAGTGGATTATCCGTTGCCCGAAGACCCAATCACTCCTCAGCTGGAGGAGATGCTGGTCCCGGTGCCCTATCAGCCGCCGGAGAAGAAGACCAAGAAGAAGGGCAAGGGACCCAAGGATGGGACCCGCCGCAAAGGTCCTTCAGACCCAGTGTCTAGAGAGGCCGAGGCCGTCTCCTCTCATGAGGAAGACGAAGATGAAGAGGAGGAGGAGGAGGAAGTGGAGAGTGACTCCCCGCGCAAGACGAGAAGGAGGAAGAGGACAGCCTCCGAGAATCTGGAGGGAGCGATGCCAAAGCGGGGGAAGATAACCCTCTCGGTTAGTTCGGACTCAGAGTCCAAACACAGGTCGAAGAGGGCCCCAAGGGAGAAGCCCCAGGCTGAAACGTAAGTATTGAAAACTTACTTGTTCAATCTTCGCTTAATCTGCCTCTATTATATGAATCATATCTTTGTTTGCCTTTTTATCCCTCCGCGCAATATACCGATTCCCTCGACTTCATCATGGAATTCTCTATCACCTGAAGAGGTGGAGAGCGATGGACCATCACCTGCCTTCTCCCCCCTTTCATAGAGGACACCGAGGTGTCGTCCCAAAGGGTCTCTCCTGGCCAAGGAGGGGCGGACGAGGACGTCCAGAAGACATCTGAGGGTAACAGCTAAGACGCCACAGAGCGGGGCACGGCAACCCCCATAACCACCGAGAGTGGGGAGCCTCAACAGTCCGTGCCCTCGTCGAACACCGTCCGGGAGACCAATACGGCTCCGAGTTCAGACTAACACCGCCCTTCAATAGAGGGGGCAGGAGCAGCAGCTCCATCGGTGGCCTCTGTTAATCTGGATGCCGCTAATACTCTAGAGGAAGCGCTGCAACGCGCTTCCATTGTGGAGGAGCACTGCACCCTAATGGGTGTGGTTATGGAGAAGGTTGGTCCATGGAAAGTGGACTAACCGAAGCCTTCAACAGCCTGCTGATGGGCATTGATGTATGCGATGTAATTCTATTACAAGTTTTTTTTATATGCAAGGCTGAACCCATGTATAGACAGTAGCCCCTGAGACTCTATCCGAATTAGCACAATCCGGACAAAGGACAAAAAACAAGTTGATAATATATCATACTATCTTGTTGGACAGGCATGTATGCTGGCGGCTACTGCCCAAGCCGCAGAGGTTTCCGAGCTCAACCGGAAGCTTTGGCTAGCCGATGAGGAACTCGATTGCGTCAATAAGCGGTTTGACGAAACCCAAGGTATGCGGCACTATTACATACCCGAAGTGATATGTGTGCTGATTTGTTTAAATTTATTGAGTGTTATGACTATACTCACAGCGGGCGCAACCAAGGTCGCGTCCCTCAAGAGCGCCCTCGCCAAAACTAAGAAGGAGGCGGAGGTGAGCAAGGCGGCCGCTGATAAAGCGGCCAAGGAGTTGGAGGTGGAGCGAACCGCCCGTGAACAACACGAGGCGTGGGTGGACGAGGTCGAACAGGAGCTTAAGGATGCCATTGACAAATGCGAGTCCTTGGAGAAGAAGAGTCTGGAACAAGCCTCCGAGCTCACCAAAGCTCTTCAGAGCATAAAGGAAGATCGGGTTGAATCCCAGGGCGCTCGCCAAGAGATCCAAGAGGCGAGGCATATAGCGGCTGGTAAGGCCTTTCTCATGCAGAGTAAATTTAAAAGAAAGAGATATATTTTATTGACCTGAGTTTGGAGTTCTCCAGGCGCCTTTGCAGATCTACCGAGTATTGCTGACGCTGTTGAGTTTTTCCGCGCTGAAGCGGGGAGCTCAATAGAGAAGCTATTTTGGTCGCAGTACCTTACGCCAGATTATCCGGTACCCCTCAGCGATCAGCTGAAACAGCTGACGGAGCTGCACAGGGTGGCAGGACTAGCCATGAAGGATGTGATAGTCCGTCTTTGGCTAGCCGAGCCCATACCCAGCAGCTACTTCGGACGTGTAAAGCGGTTGGTTGAGGTGCATCCTCGGATTCATGCCATCAAGCGCTCGGCCTGCATAGAAGGTGCCCGGATGGCCTTTGCCCAAGTCAAGGTATAATGGGCGAAGATGAAGGCCACTGAGATTGCCACCACAGGGCCGCTTGAAGGCAAGGATCATAGGCTGTCGGAGAAGTACTTCGGCGAGGTCCTCGAGGGAGCCCGCATTGTAGAGGGCCAGTGCTCAAAGGATATCATATTTGATTAGTAGAGTCCAGTTTGTGATAACCATGTAATGAACTCGTGATGCAAAATATTTATGCTTGTGCTTTTATGATTAGTTTATCCTCCTGTTTGTCCGTTTTGTTTATAAGTCTGAAAGTTTACCAGTCGTCGGCTTCTGCCCCCATGTAAATATTGCAGGGGTGTTTGGGAACGCATGAACACACTTTATCCAACGTCTTGGTCCGATATAGGAGGCGTCTCGTGAGGTGAACTAGGCAATAGACTATGCGGCTTTAGTACTTTCACTTAGCCATAAGAATCCATTGGTGGGGCTAAGTACTAGCCCCTTGTTGTGTAAACGGTGATCTGGAGTACGGTGCCTTTGCAACATGGATTCATCGAAGCCCAGACCCTCGTATATGGCATAAACCGCGAACAATTTTTAGTATAACACTAACTCACTGGATCGCTGACCCGCTCTCACATATCATGACAGTCAGTTTTCGGCTTTCTCTACTGAGGTACTTAACCAGACGAACCAGAAATACAATCTCAGTAGTTCTCCCTTTACTACCTTAGCCGAACTTGCGGAATGTAAGGTGGCAAATGTAGGAGCCGGGCAACCCAACTATTGTCAGGACCCCGACTCAATCCCACATCGATCTAGCTTGTAACACCTCATATCACTTTGCGGCCTCACGCACAGTATCCCCACGGGTGTCGCCTTACCTTTGCCCGGGACCGTTTGCGCCTTTTGGCACACGTATATGATAGTATCGCTAGCATCCATATGATAAGGAGCCCGGGCTGACATGGCTAGTCGTAGACCCAAAGTGGCACAAACTTACAGGGAAAGGCATCCATGACCCAGCATCGAACATGTCGGTCATCAGCGAGTGAATCCAGGCTGTAGCGCTGGGCTAGCAGGACTCCGGTGAACCAGGCTGTAGCGGGCTAACAGGACTCCGGTATTCATCACGTGACATTTCCCCGAAGGGACAGACACAGGAACGAAGAAGGACACATGCGGGCCAGCCTAAGTGTTCCGGAGCAGTAGCAAGCTACCATGGCTCAGTGGAAACACTAGGAGACATTTCCCGGTAAGAGAGGCTACTAAGGATAAACAACTAGATAGTCAGATCCCACACATACCAAGCATTTCAATAACATACACACGATATGCTCGATATGTGCAAATACAACATGGCATCACAACATGACTCTACAACTCAAGTATTATTCAATAGGCTCCGAGGAGCGAGATATTACAAACATGGGTCTCTCGACCTAGCATTCAGAGCATACAAGTCAAAGCACAAGCGGAAGCTTAGCATGTCTGAGTACAGACATCTATAAATGAAAAAGGCTGAAAAGCCTGACTATCTACCAGATCCTGCCGAGGGCACAAGATCGTAGCTGAGGTAACAAGCTAAACGTCGAAGTTCATGCGGAACTACTAGCGAGACTGAAGTCTCCCTGCAAAAACGTAAAATAGGCAAACGTGATTACAAATGTACCCAGCAAGACTTACATCAGAACTAACTACATATGCATCAGTATCAACAAAGGGAGTGGTGGGGTTTAACTGCAGCAAGCCAGCTTTGACTCGGTGGCTAACCTGAACTACGACTGCAAGTAACTCTTTTGAGGTGGCGCACACGAGTCCACATATTCACCATATCAATACACCACTATGGATCCGCTCCCGTCTCCCTACGAGAACGCCATCCATAGCACTCACGCTTATCTTGTGTATTTTAGAGTATCCACTTTCACTTGTCTATGAACTGTACAGGCAACCCAGAAGTCCTTTACCGCGGACACGGCTATTCGAATAGATCATATTAACCCTGCAGGGGTGTACTTCTTCCCACACGCTCTCACCACTTACCACCGTTTACACGACATGTACTCGACAACCTTCAAGCGGAAGCCCAGCGAGGGTGTCGGCCACGACCTGACTAACCACACAAGTCTCTCGTCCAGGTTTATCGCCTATTCGGGTTCCATCCGCAAGGAGATCTGGCCGGGGTGTCGCTCACGGCCCCAAACGATGTGTGCAGGGTTCCCAAGTCCACCATCCGGGTGCCACTTGGTACACCGGGCCACTGTGCCTAGTCTGTCCCAAGCCCACCTGTACCGGGTGCCACTTGGTAGACTACTAACACTACCTACAAACACCAGAAACTAGTTGCAACTCCTGGACAGAGATCAAGTTAATTAATAAGCCGAGAGGGGCACTTAAGCATTCCAATGCGTGGTAGTAGCTGGTCATGGATCACAAACACAGAACTTAGTTCCTAAGGACGGCTGCAATGAGACAACCCACCATGTACTCCTACATGGCCTCTCACCGCTACCTTTACCAAATCGTGTTCACACACTTAGTTCACACACAGTAGGACATGTTCACACGCCTCTGATTCATCCCCGGTGAATCAGACCTGACTCAACTCTAAGCAGTAGCAGGCATGACAAACAAGCATGAATGAGTAGGCATATCAGGGCTCAAACAACTCCTACTCATGCTAGTGGGTTTCATCTATTTACTGTGGCAATGACATGTCATGCAGAGGAAAGGGGTTCAACTACCGCAGCATGTAACAGTTGAATCGTTGTTGTCCTAATGCGGTAAAAGAGAGCAGGAGCGAGAGAGTGGGATTGTATCAGAATGAACAAGGGGGTTTTGCTTGCCTGGCACTTATGAAGATAGCATTGAGTCTTCATCGGTGTCAACGATCACAATGTCGGAACATCGTCTACCGAGAGGGGACAATTACCAGCAACAGAGAGGAAACACAATCAATGCAATGCAACATTATGATGCATGATCATAAAATGGCAACATGCTGGTGTTTTGAGCTAATGCAGCTAGAAACAAAGTTAAATGAAGTTGGTTTGAACCCTAAGTTCAAAACCAAACTCCATATGTGAAATTCAAATGTCATTTATATGATTTGTGCTAAACAGCAGCTATAAGTTGTTCTAACATACATGAAAATGGTACAGATGGATAGATTGGATTTTTCTGATCATTTTTCATATATAAATTAGTTGATTTGGAGCTACGGTTGAATTTCTATGAATTTTAGAAGTTTGGGATATTTTCTGGAATTCCCTTGATTATTTAGAGAATAAACTAATTCCAGAAAAGGAATATTGCGTCAGCATGGCGTCATGCTGACGTCAGCATAGTCAACAAGGCTGACCCGGGTCAAACCTGACGCTGGGACCCACTGGTCAGTGACTTGACTAATTAACAGAGACTATTAGTGCTAATTTAATCCTAACTAAAAGTGTCAGTGGGCGTGGGCCCACATGTCAGTGATATAGAGTTTAGTTAGCGAGGTGATTAACCTCTAACAGTGGTAATTAGCACTAACTAAAACCTAAACTAACTCTAGTCAGAGGCCGGCCCCACGTGCCATCGACACAGGGGGGCCCAGTCCTGGTCAAAGTGGGTCAAACCCACCGGCGACTCGATGCCGGCGAGGCCTGAGACGGTGGCGCGGCTCGGAAAACGCCCACAGGGCACGGATGAGGCCGTTCCTGGGCTCGTTGGAGAGCTCTCGTTGGCGCGCGTCGAGTGGTGGTGGTGGCCGGACCTATGGTGGCCGGAGCCGATGACGACGAGCTCCAAGGCGGCGGCCGGAGTTCGGGTGGTCGCGGGATCGGTGTCGCAACTCGCAAGCGAGCCATCTGATGCGCTGGGGCTGCTCTACGGGGTGCTACGAGCGTGTTGGAGTCGCTGGGGTGACCAAATGGTCACCGGAGCTGCGTTGACGGCGAGCTCGGCCGGTGGCGTGCTGCGGGCAGCAAGGGGGTGACGGCTACAGCGAGCAAGAGGCAGCGGGGTTAGGGGGGTTAGATGCAGGTGCTCACAGCGAGTCCAAGGAGCGCGGGGGCGAGGTCGGGGACGTCCGGTAGCTCCCGAATCGGCGGCGATGAGCTTCGGTGGCCGGCGACGGAAACGGCGATGGTGGCAGCGTTGCAGCGCGTCTGGGACCTCGTGGCTCGATGGAGAGGAAGAGGGGGTCGAGGTGGAGCCTCTGGGCGCAACGACGAGGCAAGGCAGTGGCTGTGGCCACGCGGTGCTCATCGGTGGCGACGGCGGCGCTCGGGTGCGAGAGGGAGAGAGAGGAGAGGGAGGGGGAGCACGGGAGAGAGTGAGATCGACCAGGTGGGGTGCGGGGCGCTCCGTGGCGTCATCTAGGAGCACCGAGGGGGAAGCCAGGCAGACAGGGAGGAAGGAGGTGGCCGGCGCGGGGCGGCCACGCGCCTCTGTCCTTCTGGCGAGGGAGGAAGACGACAGGGAGGAGGCGGTGATGGGCTGGGCCGCTGGAGTTGGGCCAGGTGGGCTGCGAGGTGAGTGCCAGGTAAGATTCCCTCTCTCTCTTTTAATTCCATTTTCTATTTTCTGCAATTGTTTTGGCCTTATTAAAAATGTCAGAGCAATATTAAAATCGTAAAAATATTTGTGGCACTGTTGAAATTATTTCCAACAGCCCTCAACTGGTTTCAGAATTATTAGAGCATTTAAAATATTTATAAGATTTAAATGCCCCAATTCAAATACAATATGAGTTAATTCAAAAATCCAGAAATGACCTATAAATATGTTCATCATCTTTGGCAGAGGTTTTCACCTTTATCAGAAATCATGAACATTTTCAAAGGCATTTTGGATTTATTGAAAATGATTTTATTTGAGCCTATTTGAATTCATTTGGTGCTAGGGTTTAAACAATCCACATTTCAGGTTTAACTGAAATTTAAACATGATGCAACACATGACTAGCTAGCTCAGAGCAAACCAGAAGCTAGGGATGTGACAACTCGCCCCCACTAAACAAGAATCTCGTCTCGAGATTCAAGCATAGGGTAAGATGAAGGGGGACGCAAACTAACACAATCTTCACGATCCAGGGTGCACTTCATCAGCATGTTGAATCGATCACCATCTTTGACTCGATGTCTTCCTCTGAGAACTCCAACTAACATGACAGGAAGAGGAAAGGAAAACTCTAGAAGAATTGGTCTTCTCGAAGATCGAAAAACTCAGGATCAACTCATGGAATGAGACATAGCAACCTCTCTCGAGTTGAGACACGAAACATACGCCCGAAGGGATGGAGTGAAACAGATGACAAAGGTTCACTAGGTAGACAACAATTCCACACTTGAGGTGATGGTGAATGGTTAGCGATGAGATAATTGCCATGATCCCATAACGGGGCACCTTAGAGAAGGTGACTCGTAGAAATATCCCCTTAAGTGGCAAAAAGAATTACCTTTGATTCAGAGATCATTGAAACTCTTTATACCAGTCTAAGGCAATTCTCGAGCGATCATTTGGAGGGGTTCGGTAGAATGGCATACTCGTATTAGAATGTATGATGTGGATTACCTTGTTGGAAACAACACAAGGGATGACTTTAGTAACTGAGGAGAAGCTCAACAGTAGAGAGTGAGTCCACTGTTTGAGAAATTATAGCATAACCGAGGAAGCTGAGAGCAAACCCAGTTAGTGCCGATGATAACACCTAGCGCTTGCGCGTGCTCTCAAGAACTTGAGAATTTCCATATTCATCAAGGTTTTACCAATATACGTGTCAAGGATCCTGGCAACAAAACTTACTACCATGATGGATAGTGATGGACGATGCAGATGCAAAGGGAGATAACACCTTCTCAGATTTCACCTTAGCCAAGCCAAGGAACAAAATCTGGATGATCGACCGAGAGACATTTAGCACTCCGCTTCTAATGTTCTCCTTGATGTACTAGGTACCACGGTCAATGCTTAAAGGCATCAACATGGCCATCAAGTAAAGGTCGGACCTCGGGAGCACAAAAATCCATAAGGAATAACTTGTGGAATGAGTCATACCAAATCCTCATGGAGAAGATGGTCGAATTGCTCATTCAGATACTATAATGATAGATCTTCCGGCTAGGTGCGTCGGCCAACATCAACCTTGTCGGGACCTTCACCATAGATCTTGGAATAGTTCCAACCATCATATCTGCCTGAGATTCAGATCTGGTTGGTGTCAGAATAATCTAGACTCATCGAGCCGAGAAAGTAAAATGAAAGTTTGTAACACAATCAACAAGATGACATTGCGAGATTCTCGGGGAATGAACTACGATAGCAAGCTCCAAAACATGAGCTGGTTCTGCTACAACATGTGAACACGTTGTCCCGGACAAGCATGACCACATAGTAGTCTTATGATAAAACACTACCGAGTTCAGGTTAGGATCCATCATCTAGGGTAACAAAGTCTTGTGCATGACCTAGGATTAGCACAACAACTCCTTTTCCTTAAACAAGTCAATCAGTGTCTTGGCGTGCTAGGGACACATATAGAATGGAGGTAGCTAATTTCACAATCAAATGTACACTTCGCACATGCATGACTGACTTGGGATGATTCCAAAGGAAGCAAAAACAATCTTTCTCAGATCCACGGCGGCAACTTACACCAAGTGCACGTGAATTAGAGAAAGTCACCTCTTTCATCCGAACATATACGTCATGAATGGAACACGAAGGTAATGTTTACAAAAGTTTCCAACACTAGATGGATGTTCAACATGATCATGGAGAAGATAAAATGCTGCTGATGGGCTCAACAACAAGTCATCGGGAAGACCATATAAATGGAATTCCATAATTATGTGAACAAGGTGATAGCATTGGTCAGACCCGAAAGATATAATGGTGTATGCTCGAGGAACAACCACGAGTAAGACAACATTACGAATATCGTTGGTTCTGATTTGATTTGACGATAGCCCATACTCAAATCAAAGGTTTGGGTAAGATAATAGATCCAACAATTGATCATGAGGATCAACCAATAAAGATATCATCTTTCTTCAACACACACACACAAGGATATCCCTTTGGAATGAACTATGTCGGGAAAGCTTTATCTTCCAACTCTCCAAGTTGTTGTTTAGCTTAACCAACTAGCTCAGGGTATCCAACACGGATTCTTGGAGAAGGGGTGGTTACAGAAAACCAACTAGCTCACAACTCAACATAGCGGTCAGGTGACAACCTGGCGATACTTCCGGGAAGATATTCGGAAAATCATGAACCACCGATATGCTATTAAGCTCGAGAGCAGTCTTGCTTTTCAGGGCAAGATGATATGATCAAAAGAGCGAGGATTCAAAATAATCCTAACTCATCGATCGAGGAGTGAACCAGGAGAATGGACTAGGTAGCACGATCAATCTTAGAATGACGATTCAATAACCAACATGCTAAGAATGAAATTATTGTCCTTTAACTACCAAGCAACGGAGTTGCTAGGAGTATTGAGTTCACACATCACAATTCACTTGTCGGCATTCCGGTTCAACAACACGGGGACCGAGAAATGAATAATGATGGCGAGGAGTATCACTGCACAAAGAATTCATAGGATGATGTGTAATTCCTATGACTTTCTTGACATAAAGAGGGTAATACTTCAGGGTAGAACAGAACAAAAACTGGATTAGTATTTGATCTGCGGAGTATGACTACTTTGACCCAATCCTAGATATGGATCAGGTACTGGAGTTCATTTCTCCTAGTCATTCTGGGATAGAATGGCTTGACGGACCACAAGACTAATAGGCATCGATGAATGAATGCACGCATACTCTTGACTATCAATTGATAGACGAAAGTCAGAAGACAACTAAGGAGGGACGACTCGAAAGAACATACGATTTACTGAGTTGTGGATGCATGGATTTGCATGTTGAATGAGTTCAACATATTTCCTCCGGATAACCCATGCAGAAAGGTAGATCTGGCAGAGTGACAATATTGAATCGAGATCTCATCAAGAGCACTCTGGTTGTGATCTTTCGGTTCAAAGAACTTCTGCCATAAACGGTTCATAATATTTGGAAGAAGGAAATACCACGGACCTCGAGGACTAACGCAAAGGTTACTAATATCCTAAAGGAACTAGCAAACACTAACAACACGAGGTAAGTAGAGTGAATCTTGGGTCAAGAACCCAGGGATAGAATGCCTAATAACTAAGTGGCATCATGGGATGCTTTCGAGAATGATAGCCAGAATCATCACACTGGGAACACAAAACATGGCTAAGTTACTAGGTGATACTCTAGACACCTAGGGTCATAATAATAGCTCCAACATATACGTCAAGGCAATAGAGTACCTCAACTCACTGATTAGTATGGTTAATCTGGCCAAAGGAACATCAGAACGGTAAGAAGGTATTTGCAAATGCATCAGACTATTTATAAACCTGGGATGACTCAGACAGCATAACGTCTGTAAATGCTCAAAAGAGTGGAGACATGCTACAAAATGGTGGCATAGCCACTCGGAAGCACAATATCAAGGTTCCAAGATCAACTATGAATACACGGAGATAGAAGAACTGGAATGAGGCTTAAATCCAACAATCTTATAAGTCTACGGATTAGCAACACGTGATCCTGATAGAGAAAAAAGAAAGCCTAGTTCCTTAACCCCGTAGGAAAAAATAAGATGACTCATATCAGAAGGGCATAAGGTAAAGGAGTAAAAAGAGCCTTACGTTCCATCCCACAATCAATTCCCCTACATATAACTAAAGAAATTCTAGACTCAATTTCGACCAGTTTGGCTTGGTAATCCTACACGCAGTCAAGCTCTGATACCAAAGCTGTTAGGACCCCGACTCAATGCCACATCGATCTAGCATGTAACACCTCATATCACTTTGCGGCCTCACGCACGATATCCCCACGGTGTCGCCTTACCTTTGCCCGGGACTGTTTGCGCCTTTTGGCACACGTATATGATAGTGTCGCTAGAATCCATATGATAAGGAGCCCGGGCTGACATGGCTAGTCGTAGACCCAAAGTGGCACAAACTTACAGGGACAGGCATCCATGACCCAGCATCGAACGTGTCGGTCATCAGCGAGTGAATCCAGGCTGTAGCGCTGGGCTAGCAGGACTCCGGTGAACCGGGCTGTAGCGGGCTAACAGGACTCCGGTATTCATCATGTGACATCTCCCCGAAGGGACAGACACAGGAACGAAGAAGGACACATGCCGGCCAGCCTAAGTGTTCCGGAGCAGTAGCAAGCTACCATGGCTCAGTGGAAACACTAGGAGACATTTCCCGGTAAGAGAGGCTACTAAGGATAAACAACTAGATAGTCAGATCCCACACATACCAAGCATTTCAATAACATACACACAATATGCTCGATATGTGCAAATACAACATGGCATCACAACATGACTCTGCAACTCAAGTATTATTCAATAGGCTCCGAGGAGCGAGATATTACAAACATGGGTCTCTCGACCCAGCATTCAGAGCATACAAGTCAAAGCACAAGCGGAAGCTTAACATGTCTGAGTACAGACATCTATAAATGCAAAAGGCTGAAAAGCCTGACTATCTACCAGCTCCTGCCGAGCGCACAAGATCGTAGCTGAGGTAACAAGCTAAACGTCGAAATCCACGTGGAACTACTAGCGAGACTGAAGTCTCTCTACAAAAACGTAAAATAGGCAAACGTGAGTACAAATGTACCCAGCAAGACTTACATCAGAACTAACTACATATGCATCAGTATCAACAAAGGGAGTGGTGGGGTTTAACTGCAGCAAGCCAGCTTTGACTCGGTGGCTAACCTGAACTACGACTGCAAGTAACTCTTTTGAGGTGGCGCACACGAGTCCACATATTCACCATATCAATACACCACTATGGATCCGCTCCCGTCTCCCTACAAGAACGCCATCCATAGCACTCACGCTTATCTTGCGTATTTTAGAGTATCCACTTTCACTTGTCTATGAACTGTACAGGCAACCCAGAAATCCTTTACCGCGGACACGGCTATTCGAATAGATCATATTAACCCTGCAGGGGTGTACTTCTTCACACACGCTCTCACCAGTTACCGCCGTTTACACGACATGTACTCGGCAACCTTCAAGCGGAAGCCCAGCGAGGGTGTCAGCCACGACCTGACTAACCACACAAGTCTCTCGTCCAGGTTTATCGCCTATTCGGGTTCCATCCGCAAGGAGATCCGGCCGGGGTGTCGCTCACGGCCCCAAACGATGTGTGCAGGGTTCCCAAGTCCACCATCCGGGTGCCACTTGGTACACCGGGCCACTGTGCCTAGTCTGTCCCAAGCCCACCTGTACCGGGTGCCACTTGGTAGACTACTAACACTACCTACAAACACCAGAAACTAGTTGCAACTCCTGGACAGAGATCAAGTTGATTAATAAGCTGAGAGGGGCACTTAAGCATTCCAATGCGTGGTAGTAGCTGATCATGGATCACAAACATAGAACTCAGGTCCTGAGGACGGCTGCAATGAGACAACCCACCATGTACTCCTACATGGCCTCTCACCGCTACCTTTACCAAATCGTGTTCACACACTTAGTTCACACACAGTAGGACATGTTCACATGCCTCTGATTAATCCCCGGTGAATCAGACCTGACTCAACTCTAAGCAGTAGAAGGCATGACAAACAAGCATGAATGAGTAGGCACATCAGGGCTCAAACAACTCCTACTCATGCTAGTGGGTTTCATCTATTTACTGTGGCAATGACAGGTCATGCAGAGGAAAGGGGTTCAACTACTGCAGCATGTAACAGTTGAATCGTTGTTGTCCTAATGCAGTAAAAGAGAGCAGGAGCGAGAGAGTGCGATTGTATCGGAATGAACAAGGGGGTTTTGCTTGCCTGGCACTTCTCAAGATAGCATTGAGTCTTCATCAGTGTCAATGATCACAACGTCGGAACATCGTCTACCGAGAGGTGACAATTACCGGCAACAGGGAGGAAACACAATCAATGCAATGCAACATTATGATGCATGATCATGACATGGCAACATGCTGGTGTTTTGAGCTAATGCAGCTAGAAACAAAGTTAAATGAAGTTGGTTTGAACCCTAAGTTCAAAACCAAACTCCATATGTGAAATTCAAATGTCATTTATATGATTTGTGCTAAACAGAAGCTATAAGTTGTTCTAACATGCATGAAAAAGGTACAGATGGATAGATTGGATTTTTCTGATCATTTTTCATATATAAATTATTTGATTTCGAGCTACGGTTGAATTTCTATGAATTTTAGAAGTTTGGGATATTTTCTGGAATTCCCTTGATTATTTAGAGAATAAACTAATTCCAGGAAAGGAATGTTGTGTCAGCATGGCGTCATGCTGACCTCAGCATAGTCAACAGGGCTGACCCGGGTCAAACCTGACGCTGGGACCCACTGGTCAGTGACTAGACTAATTAACAGAGACCATTAGTGCTAATTTAATCCTAACTAAAAGTGTCAGTGGGCGTGGGCCCACATGTCAGTGATATAGAGTTTAGTTAGCAAGGTGATTAACCTCTAACAGTGGTAATTAGCACTAACTAAAACCTAAACTAACTCTAGTCAGAGGCCGGCCCCACATGTCATCGACACAGGGGGGCCCAGTCGTGGTCAAAGTGGGTCAAACCCACCGGCGACTCGACGCCGGCGAGGCCTGAGACGGTGGCGCGACTCGAAAAACGCCCACAGGGCACGGACGAGGCCGTTCTTGGGCTCGTTGGAGAGCTCTCGTTGGCGCGCGTCGAGTGGTGGTGGTAGCCGGACCTATGGTGGCCGGAGCCGACGACGGCGAGCTCCAAGGCGGCGGCCGGAGTTCGGGTGGTCGCGGGATCGGTGTCGCAACTCACAAGCGAGCCATCTGATGCGCTGGGGCTGCTCTACAGGGTGCTACGAGCGTGTTGGAGTCGCCGGGGTGACCAAATGGTCACCGGAGCTGCGTTGACGGCGAGCTCGGCCGGTGGCGTGCTGCGGGCAGCAAGGGGGCGACGGCTACGGCGAGCAAGAGGCAGCGGGGTTAGGGGGGTTAGATGCAGGTGCTCACAGCGAGTCCAAGGAGCGCGGGGGCGAGGTCAGGGACGTCCGCTAGCTCCCGAATCGGCGGCAATGAGCATCGGTGGCCGGCGACGGAAACGACGATGGTGGCGGCGTTGCAGCGCGTCCGGGACCTCGTGGCTCGGTGGAGAGGAAGAGGGGGTCGAGGCGTAGCCTCTGGGTGCAACGACGAGGCAAGGCAGTGGCTGTGGCCACGGCGGCGCTCGTCGGTGGCGACGGCGACGCTCGGGTGCGAGAGGGAGAGAGAGCAGAGGGAGGGGGAGCACGGGAGAGAGTGAGATCATCCAGGTGGGGTGCGGGGCGCTCCGTGGCGTCATCTAGGAGCACCGGGGGAAGCCAGGCAGACAGGGAGGGAGGAGGTGACCGGCGCGGGGCGGCCACGCGCCTCCGTCCTTCTGGCGAGGGAGGAAGACGACAGGGAGGAAGCGGTGATGGGCTGGGCCGCTGGAGTTGGGCCAGGTGGGCTGCGAGGTGAGCGCCAGGTAAGATTCCCTCTCTCTGTCTTTTAATTCCATTTTCTATTTTCTACAATTGTTTTGGCCTTATTAAAAATGTCAGAGCAATATTAAAATCCTGAAAATATTTGTGGCACTGTTGAAATTATTTCCAGCAGCCCTCAACTGGTTTCAGAATTATTAGAGCATTTAAAATATTTATAAGATTTAAATGCCCCAATTCAAATACAATATGAGTTAATTCAAAAATCCAGAAATGACCTATAAATATGTTCATCATTTTTGGCAGAGGTTTTCACCTTTATCAGAAATCATGAACATTTTCAAAGGTATTTTGGGTTTATTGAAAATGATTTTATTTGAGCCTATTTGAATTCATTTGGTGCTAGGGTTTAAACAATCCCCATTTCAGGTTTAACTGAAATTTAAACATGATGCAACACATGACTAGCTAGCTCAGAGCAAACTAGAAGCTAGGGATGTGACAACTATAGACCAAAGACATGATTCGGAGTCGATGCATATATTGCAATATCCGGGACACCGAAGAGTTCCCTATAGGTGTTCGGACTTAAGAGTTTGCGGGGCCAAATACAGCCCCTGGTATGAAGGCCGTGCCGAAGCACGTATATTAGTCGAAAGCAAGGAGGGAATACGAATGACAAGATAATATAAGAGCCCAATCAAAAAAGGTGATGATCATCTGTTTCCTTTATATCTGTATTAATATGTCGAGGCATGTTTTGACAGACAATGCCATTAATATTAAGGTCATGTTACATGCCTAAAGAAGAAAAAGAAAAAAATACATAAGGGAAAGTTTAACACAGGGCCTGAGAATAATAGTTCCAAAAATCCAGTGATGCACTGTCGCACGTCTGCACTGTTTCTCCTTAGTAATAAGTCCTTTGATAGGAGTTTTTGATGGTTGAGAAACGCGAGCCTTGAAAGGATCTCCTAATACAACCATATAGGAAATAGGGCTCTCAATGAACCTGTAGTGAAAAAAGATGTATGGTGTCAAAAGAGGGTCAAGCCATGCTATGGGCTTGTTCCGCAGTGTGCCTTCGGTGCTGCCCAAGGTATTTTGAGTGCGTAGTTATGTACATGCAGTACATAAGCCGCAACCTTATGGGGCAGTCGGCGGAGGCCGGACTGCTAATCAACGTCCGGATCCGTTGAGTTATCGTAGTGATGTGCGGGTCGGACTCGTTTAGAGACGTTGTTGGCTCTAATGTCCAACGTATTGTTTGGCTTGATAAGGCCGCCATACACCTCGGCTGCAAGGGCCGCGTGTGTTCTTCAGTACAGAGGGAGCGCTCCATATTTCTATTGACTATCATAACGCCGCAAGGTCGAGGCATCTTAAGCTTCAAATAAGCATAGTGCGGGACTGTGTTGAAGCGGGCGAAAGCAGTTCATCCGAGCAGTGCATGATAGCCATTGTGGAAAGGGACAATGTCGAAGGTTAACTCTTCACTGTGAAAGTTGGCTGGGGATCCGAATACTACCTCCAGTGTCAGTTAGCTCGTGCAACGGGTCTCCACGCCCGGTATCACACCTTTAAAGGTAGTGTTACTATGCTTGATTCTTGATGGGTCAATGCCCATCTTGCGGACAGTGTCTTGATAAATCAAGTTGAGACTGCTACCCCTGTCCATAAAGACTCTAGTGAGCTGGTATCGCCAATAATTGGATCAAGTACCAGGGCGGGCGAACCCCCGTGATAGATACTGGTTGGGTGATCCCTGCGATTAAAAGTGATCGGACAGGCTGACCATGGGTTAAACTTTGGGGCGACAGGCTCTACAGCATATACGTCCCTTGGTGCGCGCTTGCGCTCTCTTTTGGGGATGTGAGTGACACAGATCATGTTCACTATTTTTACCTCGGGGGGAAACTTCTTATGACCCCCGGTGTTCGGTAGACGGGGCTCATCATCGTCCTCGCTTGGAGGTCCCTTTCCCTTGTGATTGATGTTTATCTTACCGGCCTGTTTGAAAACCCAGCAGTTCCTATTGGTGTGGTTAGCAGGTGCTACGTCTTGAGCTTGCGTTGGTTTTCCTTAAAGAGTAAAGGCTGATGCAACAATAGTAGCGTAAGTATTTCCCTCAGTTTTTGAGAACCAAGGTATCAATCCAGTAGGAGGCTCCTCAAAAGTCCCACGCACCTACACAAACAAACAAAGAACTCGCAACCAACGCAATAAAGGGGTTGTCAATCCCTTCACGGCCACTTGCGAAAGTGAGATCTGATAGAGATAGTATGATAAGATAAATATATTTTTGTTATTTTATAATATAGAATGGAAAAGTAAAGATGCAAATAAAAGTAGATTGAAAGCATATATGATAAAAGATAGACCCGAGGGCCATAGGTTTCACTAGTGGCTTCTCTCAAGATAGCATAAGTATTACGGTGGGTGAACAAATTACTGTCGAGCAATTGATAGAAAAGCGAATAATTATGAGATTATCTAGGCATGATCATGTATATAGGCATCACGTCCGTGACAAGTAGACCGACTCCTGCCTGCATCTACTACTATTACTCCACACATCGACCGCTATCCAGCATGCATCTAGAGTATTAAGTTCATAAGAACAGAGTAACACATTAAGAAAGATGACATGATGTAGAGGGATAAACTCATGCAATATGATATAAACCCCATCTTTTTATCCTCGGTGGCAACAATACTATACGTGCCTTGCTACCCCTTTTGTCACTGGGTAAGGACACCACCAGATTGAACCCAAAGCTAAGCAGTTCTCCCATGGCAAGAAAGATCAATCTAGTAGGCCAAACCAAACTGATAATTCGAAGAGACTTGCAAGGATAACTCAATCATACATAAAAGAAATCAGATGAGATTCAAATATTTCTCATAGATAAACTTGATCATAAACCCACAATTCATCGGATCTCGACAAACACACCGCAAAAAGAGTTACATCAAATAGATCTCCACAAGACAGGGGGAGAACATGGTATTGAGATCCAAAAAGACAGAGCCATCTAGCTAATAACTATGTACCCGAAGGTCTGTGGTAAACTACTCACAACTCATCGGAGAGGCTATGGTGTTGATGTAGAAGCCCTCCATGGTCGATTCCCCCTCCGACGGAGCATCGGCGAAGGCTCCAAGATGGGATCTCGCGGATACAGAAGGTTACGGTGGTGGAAATTGTTTTTTGTTGCCTCCCTGAATGTTTTCGGGGTATGTGGGTATATATAGGAGGAAGAAGTAGGTCAGTGGCCGCCGGAGGGGCCCACGAGATAGGGGGCGCGCCCTGTAGGGGTGGGCACGCCCTCCACCCTCATGGCAGCCTCGGCTGCTTCTTGGCTTGCACTCCAAGTCCTCTGGATCACGTTCATTCCAAAAATCATGCTCCCGAAGGTTTCATTCTGTTTGGACTCCATTTGATATTCATTTTCTTTGAAATACTGAAATAGGCAAAAAAACAGCAATACGGGCGGGGCCTCCGGTTAGTAGGTTAGTCCCAAAAATGATATAAATGTGTAAAATAAAGCCCATAAACATCCAAAAGGGGTAATATAATAGCATGGAACAATCAAAAATTATAGATACGTTGGAGACGTATCAAGCATCCCCAAGGTTAATTCCTGCTCATCCTCGAGTAGGTAAATGATAAAAACAGAATTTTTGATGTGGAATGCTACCTAGCATAATTCTCAATGTAATTTTCTTTATTGTGGCATGAATGTTCAGAACAAATGATTCAAAATAAAAGTTCATATTGACATAAGAAATAGTAATACTTCAAGCATACTAGTCAAAGCAATCATGTCTTCTCAAAATAACATGGCTAAAGAAAGTTCATCCCTATAAAATCATATAGTTAGGCTCTGCTTCATTTTCGTCACACAAAAATGCTCCCAAATTCTACACCCCCGATGACAAGCCAAGCAATTGTGTCGTACTTAAATAATTTCAAAATGTTTCAACTTTCATGCAATACATGAGTGTGAGCCATGGATATAGCACTATGGGTGGAATAGAATATGATGATGGGGATTGTGTGGAGAACACAAAACAAGGAGAAAGTCTCACATTGACGAGGATAATCAACGGGCTATGGAGATGCCCATCAATTGATGTAAACATGAGGAGTAGGGATTGGCATGCAACGGATGCACTAGAGCTATAAATGTATGAAAGCTCAACAAAAGAAAACTAGTGGGTGTGCATCCAACTTGCTTGCTCACGAAGACCTAGGGCATTTTGAGGAAGCCTATCGTAGGAATATACAAGCCAAGTTCTATAATGAAAAATTCCCACTAGTATATGAAAGTGACAACATATGAGACTCTCTACATGAAGAACATGGTGCTACTTTGAAGCACAAGTGTGGAAAAAGAGATAGTAACATTGCCCCTTTTTATATATTTTTTTTCTTTTTCTTCTTTTTTTGGGCCTTTTTTTCTTTTGGCCTTTGTTGTTTTTATTTCTTTTTTTTCTTTGGCCTTTCTTTTTTTCTTTTTGGCCTTTCTTTTTTTCTTTTTGGGGACAATGCTCTAATAATGATGATCATCACACTTTTATTGATTTACAACTTATGAATTACAACTCGAAACTAGAACAAGATATGACTCTATATGAATGCCTCCGGCGGTGTACCGAGATGGTGCAATGAATCAAGAGTGACATGTATGAAAAAATATGCATGGTGGCTTTGCCACAAATACGATGTCAACTACATGGTCATGCAATGGCAATATGACAAAAGTAATGCATGTCATGATGATAAAAGGAATGGTGGAAAGTTGCATGGCAATATATCTCGGAATGGTTATGGAAATGCTATAATAGGTAGGTATGGTGGCTGTTTTGAGGAAGATATAAAGAGGTTTATGTGTGATAGAGCGTATCATATCACGGGGTTTGGATGCACCGGCGAAGTTTGCACCAACTCTCAAGGTGAGAAAGGGCAATGCACGGTATCGAAGAGGCTAGCAATGATGGAAAGGTAAAAGTGCATATAATCCATGGACTCAACATTAGTCCAAATAACTCATATACTTATTGCAAAAATTTAGAAGTCATCAAAAACCAAGCACTACGCGCATGCTCCTAGAGGGATAGATTGGTAGGAAAAGACCATCGCTCGTCCCCGACCGCCACTCATAAGGATGCACAATCCAAGGGAACTTCATGTTTCAAATTTGTAACACAACTTTAACCATACGTGCATGCTACGCGACTTGCTAACTTCAACACAAGCATTCTTTAAATTCATAATCACCCAACTAGCATGACTTTAATATCATTACCTCCATATCTCAAAACAATTATCAAGTATCAAATTGATCGTAGCATCCAATTTACTTCCTATGATAGTTTTTATTATACCCAACTTGGATGCCTACCATTCTAGGACCAATTTTATAACCATAGCAAATACCATGCTGTTCAAAAAGACTCTCAAAATAATATAAGTGAAGCATGAGAGACTAGCAATTTCTACAAAATTAAGCCACCGCCGTGCTCTAAAAGATATAAGTGAAGCACTAGAGCAAAAACTATCTAGCTCAAAAGATATAAGTGAAGCACTTAGAGTACTCTAATAAATTTCAATCAAGTGGGCTTCTCCCAAAATGTGTGTACAGCAAGGATGGTTGTGGTAAACTAAAAGGCAAATACTAATATCATACACGACGCTCCAAGCAAAACACATATCGTGTGGCGAATAAAAATATAGCTCCAAGTAAAGTTACCAATGAACAAAGACGATAGAGGGGATGCCTTCCGGGGGCATCCCCAAGCTTAGGCTTTTGGCTATTCTTGAATATCTTGGGGTGCTATGGGCATCCCCAAGCTTAGTCTTTTGCCACTCCTTATTCCATAGTCCATCAAATCTTTACCCAAAACTTGAAAACTTCACAACACAAAACTCAGCAGGAAATCTCATAAGCTCCGTTAGTGAAAGAAAGCAAAACCACCACATAAGGTATTGTAATGAATTCATTATTTATTTATATTTGTGTTAAACCTACTGTATTTCAAGTTCTCTATGGTTCATACCACTTAATAGTAGCCATAGAGGCATCAAAATAAGCAAACAACACACGGAAAACAGAATCTGTCAAAAACAGAATAGTCTGTATCAATCTATAACTAACACAAACTTCTTGAACTACAAAACTCCTACCAAAATATGAAGTCCTGGAAAATTTGTCTATTGATCTACACCAAAAAGAATCAACGCAAAATCACGTTTATGTGATTTAACAAAACTAATTTCGTGTGCGCAAAGTTTCTTTTTTTCAGCAGAATCAAATTAACTATCACCATAGGTTATCCTATAGGTTCTACTTGGCACAAACACTAATTAAAACATAAAAACACATCTAAACAGAAGGTAGATGCAAAATTTATTACTAAACATAAACAAAAAAACACAAAAATATTGGGTTGCCTCCCAACTAGCCCTATCGTTTAACGCCCCTAACTAGGTATAAAAGCGAAGATAGATCTAAGTAGTGCCATAATAATAAGATAGATCTTGAAAACTCATCTCATATTCTCTACGTTCAGCAGCAAGTTTTCTTTGAGTCAAGCAAAAGTAATCAAAAGGGCTAAATTTAGCGGGACAAAAGTCCCCAAGATCAATCACAGGAGGAACGGGTTCCTCCTTTGGCCCTTCATAATGCACAACTAATTCATCATTATAAGCATTCTTTTGGCAAAATTTCGTGATCCTATACTCAAGAGAGTATCCTAGCTCCTTATTTCGAAGAGAAAAATCATTGTTAAATTTGGAAATTCTATCAACTAGGACATTGGTAGGAACCTTTTTTCTAAGGTTTTCATTGAAAGAAACATAGTCCAAAGATTGAAAACGCCTAATTTCCTCTTGATCGAAGAGGATCGCCTCTATGGGAGGACGAGCGACGTCCACCCTATAGTGCGGAAAGATTTCTTTGGCCTCTCTTATTATAAATCTAAACTCATGAGCCAAAAATATGGTAACAGCGCACTTAACAGAAGAATGCTCAATATTAGAAAATTCTAGGAAAATTCTTTGTATGCAAGGATGCATATGCATAAATCGTCTTTCAAGTTCAACTACAAGCATAGCGACAGCATCCGCAAGACTACTAGTTCTATGAAGAATAGAACCACCCATAGAAGGTAAAGCACCAGCACAAGTAAAGAAATCTTGAATAACACCTTTTCCAATAATGTTACCACTACCAATTCAAAACTTTGTAGTATGCAAGATAGGGGGTTCTTCAGCAGGAGCATCAGAATTTTCCATGTTATCATTATTATCCATATCAACGATAATCTCCCCAATTTCAGACATAATGGCAAACAAAAGCGAGGAAGAAGAAAGCAAGCGAAAGAGATAGGAGATTGGGAAAGAGAGGGCGAATAAAACGGCAAGGGTGAAGTGGGGGAGAGGAAAACGAGAGGCAAATGGCAAATAATGTAAATGCGAGGGAAATGAGTTTGTGCTGGGTACTTGGTATGTCTTGACTTGAGCGAAGACCTCCCTGTCAACGGTACCAGAAATCCTTCTTGCTACGTCTTGAGCTTGCGTTGGTTTACCTTGAAGAGGAAAGGGTGATGCAGCAATAGTAGCATAAGTATTTCCCTCGGTTTTTGAGAACCAAGGTATCAATCCAATAGGAGGCTCCTCAAAAGTCCCATGCACCTACACAAACAAACAAAGAACTCGCAACCAACGCAATAAAGGGGCTGTCAATCCCTTCAAGACCACTTGCGAAAGTGAGACCTGATAGAGATAGTATGATAAGATAAATATATTTTTGGTATTTTATAATATAAATTGGAAAAGTAAAGATGCAAATAAAAGTAGATTGAAAGCTTATATGATAAAAGATAGACCCCGGGGCCATAGGTTTCACTAGTGGCTTCTCTCAAGATAGCATAAGTATTACGATGGGTGAACAAATTACTGTCCAGCAATTGATAGAAAAGCGAATAATTATGTGATTATCTAGGGATGATCATGTATCTAGGCATCACGTCATAACAAGTAGACCGACTCTTGTCTGCATCTACTACTATTACTCCACACATCGACCGCTATCCAGCATGCATCTAGAGTATTAAGTTCATGAGAACAGAGTAACAAATTAAGAAAGATGACATGATGTAGAGGGATAAACTCATGCAATATGATATAAACCCCATATTTTTATCCTCGGTGGCAACAATACAATACGTGCCTTGCTACCCCATTTGTCACTGGGTAAGGACACCGCAAGATTGAACCCAAAGCTAAGCACTTCTCCCATGGCAAGAAAGATCAATCTAGTAGGCCAAACCAAACTGATAATTCGAAGAGACTTGCAAAGATAACTCAATCTTGCATAAAAGAATTTAGAGGAGATTCAATATTTCTCAAAGATAAACTTGATCATAAACCCACAATTCATCGGATCTTGACAAACACACCGCAAAAGAGTTACATCAAATAGATCTCCACAAGAGAGGGGGAGAACATGGTATCTAGATCCAAAAAGAGAGAAGAAGCCATCTACATAATAACTATGGACCCGAAGGTCTGTGGTAAACTACTCACAACTCATCGGAGAGGCTATGGTGTTGATGTAGAAGCCCTCCGTGGTCGATTCCCCCTCCGGCGGAGCGCCAGCGAAGGCTCCAAGATGGGATCTTGCGGATACAGAAGGTTACGGCGGTGGACATTGTTTTTCGTTGGCTCCCTGGATATTTTTGGGGTACGTGAGTACATATAGGAGGAAGAAGTAGGTCAGTGGCCGACCGAGGGGCCCACGAGATAGGGGGACACGCCCTAAAGGGGTGGGCGCGCCCTCCACCCTCGTGGCCTCCTCGGCTGCTTCTTGTCTTGCACTCCAAGTCCTCTGGATCACGTTCGTTCCAAATATCACGCTCCTGAAGGTTTCATTCCATTTGGACTCCTTTTGATATTCCTTTTCTTCGAAATACTGAAATAGGCAAAAAAACAGCAATATGGGTTGGGCCTCCGCTTAGTAGGTTAGTCCCAAAAATGATATAAATGTGTAAAATAAAGACCATAAACATCCCAAAGGGGTAATATAATAGCATGGAACAATAAAAAATTATAGATATGTTTGAGACGTATCAGCAGGCTTGTCGGGTGTGCCATGAATCTGGCAGGGCCTCTCAAGGATTTTATCCAAACTAGATGGACCATCCCTGTTTCCCTTAGAAGGTTTCTTCCACTGACCGGATTTATAACCATTGAATCTGGCATTGACTGTCGTATCATCTGCGTCATCATTGCTGTTTGGACGTTTGTTTTTATTGCAGCGAGGTTTACCATTGCCATCCCTGGCATCATAAGTGTCGGGGTCGCCCGAGCTGTTGCTTCTATGATCCAACCAGCTATCCTCACCCACACAAAAGCGGGTCATAAGTGCAGTTAAGGCTATCATGGTATTCGGCTTTTCCTGCCCGAGGTGTCGGGCGAGCCATTTGTCCCGGACGCTGTGTTTGAAGGCTGCTAAGGCTTGGGCATTTAGACAATCCACGATCTAGTTCTTTTTAATTAGGAACTGATTCCAAAGCTTGCGAGTTGATTCACCTGGTTGCTGGATTATATGGCTCAAGTCATCAGCGTTCGGCGGCCGGACATAAGTGCCTTGAAAGTTGGCTTGAACAGCCTCCCAGAAAGTTGGCCAGAAAACTCCAAATCTTCCCAGGTTCCAATGGAGTTTTCTGGGAGGCTGTTCGGCCAGTGCCGTGCTAGTTCTTTCAGCTTTATAGGAAGGTATTTAATGGCATGGAGGTCATCCTCACGAGCCACTTGAATGTGGAGAAGAAAATTGTCAATCCAGATGGCCGGATCCGTTGTTCCATCGTACTATTCAATGTTTATGGGTTTAAACCCTTTCGAAAATTGGTGCTTTATTACTTCATCGGTAAAGCATAAAGGGTGTGCAACCCCTCTATATCGCGCAATATCGCCGCGGAGGTCGCATGACATCTGAGTTCGGTTCTGATCCCGAATATAGTAATGGTCGTCATGCCGGGCTTCATAGCCGTTGTCTCGCGCCGGGGCACGGCTTCTTGATCCGTAGATTGATCTAGTCTAGCCAACTTTATTGGCTAGGTCACACTGAAAATCATGTGTGTATCCCGCAGCTGCTGTCTCCTTGCCTCTTCGGCGAGGGGGTGTGGGCTGGTGTTCGGCTTGATATGCCGTTTTATCCCATCCACGTGGTGGTCGGTCTGGTTGATCTTCCTGATTGTATTTCGATGGTATTGGATCAAGGGCTTTGTCATCGAATGGTGGCAGCAGCTTGTTCTTGGGCTAACTTTTTGTAGGTCGCTCGTGGCCGTACTCCTCGGCATCCAGGATGTTAGTCCACCTTTCATTGAGTGTGTCCCGTTCAGCTTTAAGCTGCTGCTGTTTATTTTTCAGGCCTCGCGCTGTCGCGATGAGCTGTCTCTTGAAGCGCTCTTGCTCAAGGTGTTCCTCTGGAACGATAAAGTCTTTGTCACTGAGGCTAACGTCCTCTTCAAAGACTGGCATGTAGTTGCTGTCTTCCGAATCTTCGTGATCGGCATGTTCGGGACTATACTGACCCTCTTCCCTTTCTTCCTATTCGGATGTGGGCTCGATGGGGAATTCGGGATCTTCGGCAACATCCGGAGTCTCATTGTCTCCTGTGCCAGTATTACTATCCTTCGCCCGACGCAATTGTGAGTGGCACCATTGACATCGGCTCTTTGGTGGTTTATCAACGGGCTTGTCCTCATCGGGGTTCTGATTATCCTTGTTGTCCTTTTTGTCAGGAGTGTCCACCATGTATACATCATAGATTGAAGTGGCCGTCCATACCGTCGATGTCTTTGAACGCATAGTCCAGCATGTTGGTTAAATCCTCGATAGTGGCTATTAAGTGGGTGGTGGTTGGGCCATAAAATTCCCTACTCTCAGCCCCCAGCCCATGCTGGGTATAGTTCAGAGGCAAAGCCTTCGTGATGGCGAGAGACTGCATTAATCCTAATGCTTCATCTAGGAGCGAAAGCTGGACAGGAAACTGTGAGTCTGCAGAGCTGAGTTCGGCATGAAACACCTGATCAGACCCGATGAGCGCAGACGTCGACAGTTCGGAGTTATCATCCAGAGGCAAGTCTAAGATTGCATATGGGTCTTCGGTCGGGAGCTCCATGAGGGGAGAGAGTCCAGCGGGGCTAACGCTCATGTCTTTGGAAGATACGACCCGCCCCGGATCTAAGGCTGGGGCATGTGTGAGTGTTGACCCTTCATCGGGATCTAACATGGGATACAAAGAGCCTTCTTCATGGGGGCACAGAGCAGCAGCCGAGGCCGCGAACCCCTCAAAGATTAGATCTCCTCGGATGTCAGCGACGTAGTTCAGGTTTCCAAACCTGATCTGGTGGCCGGCGGCGTAACTGTCGACCTGCTCGAGGTGGCTGATCGAGTTGGCACGAAGCACGAAGCCACTGAACACAAAGACATGTACGGGGAGAAAGGTTTCCCTAGACGCAGCATCATTGTTGATGAAGAGGCGAGCCATCAATCCTTCTGTCTATGATCTAGCGGAGCTCTCAATGAAAGCGCCAATGTCGGTGTCAAAACTGGCAGATCTTGGGTAGGGGGGCCCAAGCTATATGTCTGAGGATTGATGGTAACTATGATCAAAAGGACACAATGTTTACCCAGGTTCGGGCCCTCTTAATGGAGGTAAAACACTACTCTTGCTTGATTATATTCGATGAGTATAGGGGTTACAAGAGTTGATCTACCTCGAGATCGTAATGGCTAAATCCTAGCTTCGCTAGCCTATGAATGTTATGATGCTGCCTTTGATCTAACCCTCCGGTTTATATAGATACTAGAGGGGCTGAGGGTTGTACAAAGTCGGTTTAACAGAAAGGAAATAGCATATCTGGACACCTAAACCTGCCATCCACGTATACAGGAGTCCCTACCAGACACAAGAGGTGGTCTTCTGCCTTGTATCTTGATGGCCCATCAGTCCGGCCCATATCCAATAGACTGGATGCCCGAGGACCCCTTAGTCCAAGCCTCCCTCACTCACCAAGATAGGCTCCACCTGGCAAGCAATCCCATCCGGCACATCCCTCGAGCACTTGTGGAAGCAGTCCATCAAGCCGTCTCCCGACTCCGAGTCCATCTTCATGCCGGACGACCCCGCGGCGCCCCCTGAAGACCCCGACCCAGTCCCGGGGGCTGCCGGCTCCAACCCGGGGGCTACTAACTTTGGACCGAGGGCTGCTGGCTCTGATCCGGGGGCTGCCGGCTCTGGCTCATGGGCTGCCGCCCTGGACTCTATCCAAGTGGTTGCCTATACAGTGGTGAAGGCTCCGTTTTGGGCCTAATCAATCCTCGCCTTCCTGGAGAGTGGCGCGTTCCCCACGGACAAAACTGAGACCCGACAAGTACAACGCAGAGCATCTGCCTACGACATCATCAACAACAAGCTCGTTAAGCATAACGCAACAGGCGTGTTCTAGCGTTGCATTGAGCAGGACAAGGGCACAGAGATCCTACTCGACATCCACTAGGGCGAGTGCGGGCACCGCGCCGCCTCGAGGTCCTTGGTGGCCAAAGCTTTCCGCCACGGCTTCTACTGGCCCATGGCTCTCAAAGACACCGAGTCGTTGGTCCTCAAGTGCGAAGGCTGCCAACGCTTCAGCAAGCGCAGCCACCAGCCAGCTACGACCCTCCAGACCATCCTGATCACCAGGCCCTTTGTCGTATGGGGTCTCGACATGGTGGGGCCCTTCAAAACTGCCTGAGGCAGCATGCCACACTTGCTGGTGGTCGTCGACAAGTTCACCAAGTGGATCGAGGCGCGGCCAACCAAGAAGATCAACGGGCTGATGACCGTCTGATTCATCAAAGACATAGCGGTTCGCTACGGCGTCCCGCACAACATCATCACACACAACAGCACCAACTTCGCAAAAGGAGCACTTGCACAATACTGCTTTGTATCCAGCATCCGACTCGACCTGGCCTCCGTCGTGCATCCCTAGTCCAACGTCCAGGTCGAGCAGACAAATGGCATGATCTTGGCCGGCATCAAGCCGCGACTCATCGAGCCCTTCATGCATTCACCTAGCAGCTGGCTCGAAGAGCTGCCGACCATCCTTTGCAGTGTCCGTACGACATCGAACCAGTCCGGCGGGTTCACCCCGTCCTTCCTTGTCTATGGAGCTGAAGCAATCATCCCGACCGACATCGAGTTTGACTCGCCGCGAGTCACCATGTACAAGGAAGCCAAAGCCAAGGAAGCTTGTGAAGACGGCGTTGACCTGCTTGAGGAGGCACACCTATTGGCCCTTAGTTGATCGGCCATCTACCAGCAAAGCCTACAACACTACCACAACAAGAAGATCAAGCCACTCGCATTCCCCGAGGGAGACCTCATACTCTCGCTTGTCCACCAGCAAGACGACCAGCTCAAACTGGCCTCCCCTTGGGAGGGCCCCTTCATTGTCAGCAAGGCCACATGTGACCGCAACGCGTACTACCTCATATTTGCTCGCAAGCCGAACAATTGTAAGAGAGACACAGCCGGCGAAGAGACCAGCCGGCCCTGGAACGCGAGCTCCTCCACCCGTTTTATAGTTAGTTGTATGCATGTATGTATCGCTACCTGTTGAGATTCAATGAAAGCAGCAGGTCACCCGAATGACACTCAGGGGCTACCTTTTCTATTAAGTACCATGTCCCACACACCTTTATGATTTTACCCTCCCCCACTGGGTCGACTCATCTGGCTCTATGGCTCGGGGGCTAGCCATCTCAACCACACTCAGTCGTCCCCCTTAGTCCATTCTGGCGTGTCCGAGTCGCCAAGGTCCTCCTCTTCGCCCTAAGCCACAGAACGGCTCCGGCTATCGGCTCACAAGAACCAAAGGCCAATAGCACCGGCGGGCGGACCCGCTAAGTTGGACCGGCCGGATCGGTCCATCCAGCACCACCGCATTAACTTACCGCAAGACCGGCTACGTGCTAGCCGGCTTCCTCGCCTGTCGCCAGCCGGCCTAGTGGGTGTTTTGCTTGCGCTCAACGTCTGAGAAAACCTAAGTATTTGGCGTCCCTTCCCAGGGCCAAACTCCTTATCACATACCGGCACCCGGCTATTCTACTAGCGGGAGGGAGGCCCAAGGAGGAGGCAAACGAGAAAAGTCCCAAGGACGAGATGCTAAAGCATAAACATATGCAAAATATTTACATGAGAAAAGGCCCACGGCCGGAGTTCATTATATTCCACTACACCCCCAGTGGGTGTACCTGATACTTAAAAAAATTGAAGGAAAAAAAAGACAGGTCGACCTCAAGCGGCTGCTGCATCAGGTTGCGTGCTCGTCGGCTCCTCAGCCCAGATATGGTTGCCGCGCCGGCATCAGCTTGTTCCGGCTCCTCCGTGCCGATCACCGGATCCGCCGAGGCACCGGTGTCGCCCAGCGCAACCTCGTCGTCCACGTAGGTGTCCATCTCGTCAGAAGTGTCGGCCGGGTCATCCAGGGTGAGGCCAAAGTTGTCGGGCGGAAGCCCTTCGTGATCTTCCATCCGCTCCACATTGAACTTGTCGTGTGCGTAGCGAATGAAGCAAGGTAGCTGGCCCGCCCGCACCTCCAAGTCAGCCTCTGCGCCGGTCCGCTGGGCCGCCAGCCAGTCTAGATTCAGGTCTGGGTACCAAGACATGGCGAAGCGCAGAGCCAGATCCGCGCCGGCACGAGCCGCCAATACTCGCCATGCATGGAGTCATGCTGAGCTGGCCTCAAGCCAGCGCACCAGCTGCGTGACACTGTTGGGCGCCACCGCCTCCAGCCAGAGGGCAACCATCGTGCCCAACTCAGCCGTGCATAGCCTCGCCACCTGCTTGTCTAGGACCTTCAGACGGGCTTCAGCGGCGAGCATGAGGTCTAAGAAGGTCTAGGCGGCGTGCGGGTCACACTACAAAAAAAAGACACATCCGTGACATTTTGGGCCAAACGAAATTTTTTTCTGTCATACTTATGACACTTCTATGACGATAATTGTGACAAAACCCGGTATCATCATAGATGTGGTGGGCTCCTACTTCTATGATAAAAAATCATGATAGAAAATGGGCTTTTCGTCCTGGGCGGGCCAGATACGCAGCTGCATGACATTCTTTGGGCCGTCCTTGACGGAAAAAACCGTGGTAGAAGCGAGGGCGAGGAGAATATCAGGGTGTTCCCGATTACGGTGGGTGGTCGGGGCCGAGCGATGCATGGAGGTTTGCGTGTTTCTCTCATACATGCACACGCTTGGGTGCGAGGCATTGGGCTCTAACTGAACCCGAGCGAGGCGTCGCCTAACTGAACCCGAGAAATTGCACTGCAGGTTATGTGTTACTGAATCCGAGCGATCGAGCAATTCCTTCGCTACTGCTGCTAACTCAAGCCGATCGATGCTGCCTCTGGATGAACTGTGAGCGTCGCTAGGGGGTTTGGATGAACAGTGAGCGATGGGGGTGGATGAACAGGACCCCGTGGTGTTGCCTCTGTTTGAACAGGACCCCGATCAAACAGGTTGGTTGGGGCTGGATGAACAGGACCCCGTGGAGGCTTGGATGAACAGTAGACGATGGAGGGGTGGATGAACAATAGCCTGTGGAGGGGTGGTTGAACAGGAGCCCGTGGAGAGGGGTGGTTGAACAGTAGCCGTTGGAGTAGCACGCGATGGAGGCTGGATGAACAGTCGCAGGTGGAGGCTTTAGGAGGTCGACGGTGGATGAACAGATAGACCATGGAGGCTGGAGGAGGTCGACGGTGGAGATGAACAGTATCCCGTGGAGTCCTGTTTTGCGGTATGCCACACCCCTCCCGATGAACAGGACCCCCGTTTCTACCATAGCGCTCCAACACAAGTCCGTTTCCTCTGTTTTGCGGTACGCCACACCCCTCCCAATCAACAGGACCCCATTTCGACCGTAGCAGGTCCAACACAAGTCCGTTTCCTCTGTTTTGCGGTATGCCAGACCCCTCCCGATGAACAGAATCCCGTTTCAAACGTGGCCGAAACACAAGGCCGTTTCCTCCGTTCTGCGGCACGCCAGGCCTCGTTTCCATCGGCTGTTCCGTCCAAGCCCTCCCGATGAACACGACGACGCATTCCGTTTCGACCGAGCCGGTTGGCTCCCCATGAACATGATGACGATGCAGTTTCTTCGTTCCGACCCATCCATGTACACGAGCCCTGGCCGTAGGTATGCGCGAGTAGGCGTTCGAGACCCCGCCCGTATGTATGTATGTGGCTGTATTTATTTTCTTGCACCCTGGCCGTTGTACATACATGTACATGCTACGTGCATGCCTCTACTGCGACACGTGCACGCCTCTACATCGACCAGTATATACGTACACATTCGCGACCAGAATGACAATGCTACATACGCTTCGACCAGGTGGGTCCCGATTGTCACGCACTTCCTTGCGTGCAAAGATGTAGCTGGTGGGTCCCAGCAGTCAGGGGGGTGAATCGTTTTTTGCCCGGAGCACTTCCTTGTGTGCGAAGATGTAGCTGGTGGGTCCGAGCAGTCAGGGGGGAATGTTTTTTCACGAAATACGGTGGCCCGTCCGGTGGGTCCCCGCTGTCAGGTGGAGGAATAATTATTTTGCGCGTAATAAGGGCACTTCCTTGCGGCCGCCGTGGACCCAGCTGTTAGCCTCTCCATGTACACTACTCTTCCGATGGAAGTCGTTCCTTAACCATGTTGACCACGCCATGCGGAGAGCACCAGGGCGATGGACGACGGCGAGGCCTATGAAGGGGACGACACAGAGCCGGGGAAGACGCGGTAGTGGAAGCTCGTGCGGAGAGGAGTACGAGGGTTCACTGGTTCGGCTGCGGTGTAAGGCTGCTGTCGCTACAGGGCCTGGCCAGCAGTGGGAATAGTAGGGAGCGGTGAAGCCTCTGCGACAGCATAGCCGACCATGGGAGGCAGGAGCATGCGGCACGACCGGCGCTGCTTTGGGCGGCTGGAGCAAGAAGACCAGAGGTTGAAGAAGCACTAGGGCCGTTGGATAGACATCATATGGTCACTGGAGCTAGAATCGTTCATATTGACTAAGTTGACAAAACCCTCCGTCCCCGTCAACTTAGTAGGCCCACAAGTCATCCTCCCACCAAGGAGGGTCCCAGCTAGCAGCGGGAGTATTCATTTTTTTGTGCGTAATAAGGAGGCATTTCCGGTGTGTCCGAGCTGACAGCGGGGGGAACATTTTTTTGTGAAATACGGTGGCCCATCCGGTGGGTCCTAGCAGTTAGGGGGGAAACGTTTTTTTCGCGAAATACGGTGGCCCGTCCGGTGGGTCCCTGCTGTCAGGTGGAGGAATAATTATTTTGCGCGTAATAAGTAGGCACTTCCTTGCGGCTGCCGTGGACCCTGCTGTCAGGTGGAGGAATAATTATTTTGCACGTAATAAGTAGGCACTTCCTTGCGGCTGCCGTGGACCCAGCTATCAGCCTCTCCACGTACAGTACTCTTCCGATGGAAGTCGGTCATTGACCATATTGACGACACCGCGCCGAGAGCACCACGGTGGTGGACGACGGCGAGGCCTAGGAAGGGGACGACGCGGAGCCGGGGAAGACGCGGCAGTGGATGCCCACGCGGAGAGGAGTACGAGGGTTCACTGGTGCAGCTACAGTGTGAGGCTGCCGTCGCTGCAGAATAACAGGGGGTGTGTGTGAGTGGAGGGATGGCCTGGCCAGCGGTGGGAGTAGTAGGCCACGGGAGGCAGGAGCAGGCGACATGACCGGCGCTGCTTTGGGCGGCTGGAGCAAGAAGACCAGAGGTTGAATAAGCACTACGGCCGTTGTATGGACATCGTACGGTCACTTCAGCTAGAATCATTTATATTGACTAAGTTGACAGAGCCCTTGGTACACGTCAACTTAGTAGGCCCACAGGTCAGCCTCCGAAATGGTGTGCCCCAGATGTCAGGGGGAGGAACCATTTTTTGGGCGGCCGAAGCTAGAATATCCGAGATTGAAGAAGAAGCACGACATCCGTTGGATAGACATCCTACGGCCAATGCTACTAGAACCATGTGTTGACTATTATAAGTTGACAAAGCCTTGCATACGCGTCAACTTATTTTTTTAGTGGACGCGTCAACTTAGTAGGACCACAAGTGCGTGGCAGGTAACTTATAGCCCATTTGCGATTTGTAAGAATGTACAACCCATTTTTGAATTCTAATGGAATTTACTACAACCCATTACAGCTTGTTAAAAGTACATCCCATTTTCTAGCTAGGACAACGATTAATAATTTCAACCAACCGTTCAAGAGAGAATTCAATAAAATTTCCCACATTTTGATGGGATCCGAAATATTTTTAGCCCGAAATTTTTAGTCAGATTAAATATAAATTTGTATTACGTAAAAATCCAACGAAACATTGCACGCGCAACAATTAAAAATTAATATTTTCAAAATCCATAAATAATATTTTATAAACTAATTTCGTGTTTGGTGCATTTTTTATAGTTACTGCCTAGTTTTTATAATTACATCCCATTTATTATTTTCTAAAGCCCATTTTCTTGTTAAGCCTAATGCATCCCTCCTAGGAAATATTAGAAGCCCAGCGGGGCGGAGAATGACAAGTTGACCTTGCCTGGGTATTCCTCAAAAAAAACGTATAGCTGGGCTAGCCATTTTCATCTTGAGAAAAATTATATCTGGGCTGGATATCTGGCCTGGGCTAGACGGGCCACAGCCCGCCCAGTTAATACCCTGCTCTCCTCTGAACAACAACGAAAACATCTCCAAGAAAAGCTCTGCAGTGCTCACGCCTCAAAAACACAAATACTGCTCGAGCTGCTTGGTCCCAGCTGTCGGTCGCACCTTGTGCAATTCTCTCATTTATATTGACTACATAGGTTGACAATGGTGTGGGACCGTGATGTCAAGAAACCAGGAGGAAGCAAAAAAATATAGTTGTACATAATAAGGAGGCCCTTGCGTACGTACGGCTATGGCCCTAGTGGGTCCCTACTGTCATCTAGTCAAAATAAAGTCATCTCCTGAATCCTCATGTTCGTTGACCATGTTAACAATGCTCGGCGCCACGGCGAGCGCAACAACTCGAAGGACGACGGAGAGTGCCTCGTGGGCCCTACGAATGGTCTAATACAGCGCTCGCTGCTCACTCTAGAAGCTAGGATCATTGGACACCTATGAGAACCTTCGAGAGACTGAGACGTCACGAAACGGTAAGGCCGCGCTTTGGAGCTCTGGTTTATTTCACACCTGTATTAACATGCAAGTGTAATTTACTCGTCATCGGAAACAACGCGTAACATACATGCGTAATGAAACCAAGGGCCCGAGGTCTGTAAGTAAAATCGGCGGGTTACGTGTGTAATTTGAGAGACTAGTGTATATTTTACTAGTCAAAATCGACCAACCAAGCGCTTCGCCCGAGACCATCTGCTTTTATTTACAAGCATCAGTTTTACAAGCAGTTTTGGTTGGAAAACGATGATCCAATCATGGCCTAAGACGATGAGTTGGTCTGAAGATCATATGGTTTCACGTCTAACCTACCCAACTTGTCGTATAGGCTATGAATGAAACATAAGACAATAAACTTCTTAAGCACGGAAACAACAGAAGAGGATGATCTTCTTAACAAGAAAATCACTAGCATTAGATCGACATGCAAAATAATACGAAGCATTATTCTCAGGAGGCACGGTGAATAGCTCATGATGCCGCATGCCACAACATTCCAAGCTCAACTTTGCAATCAAACACAAGGCATGACATTACATAGACAATATTCAGAACAAACTCTTAACACAGGAATATCTCAGCAGAGTAACTATTTACTTCTAAACTGAAAACAGGAATAGGAAAAAAACTATCAACGCTGCTCACAGCAAAGGGCGTCCCACTCAAAAATATCAAATGCATGTCTTCTGGCTAACATCAATCAGCAAATTTTGACAAGGTTTTCCAATTCCAATATATTAAACTAACGTCTTCTTGCTAACATCAATGATTAAACTTTGACAAGCTTTTCCCATTCAAAATATGTAATGCCTATGATTGTGGAGTCCTGTCGTGGCTTCTTGTACTTGTTTGGGCACTTTTTGCCCAGTGCACTCCACGTGTTGTAGAGTTGCCTATGCTCTCTGTAGACTAGTCATGTCACCATCGTCTACTAATACTCTGTAAAGCTTCTCGGTCATTCCTTCTGTAATGTAGTGCAAACAGTGACTGCTTCTTTCTGCAAAGTGGAATGACCAACTGGACCCAGTAATGCAGCAGTTTGCCATGGACACGTTGGCTCCTTTTGTGCAGTTCAACTAAAATCGAAGTCGGCATAAAACCGAGCTTTAATTTTGATATCCCTGTAAGAAACAATAGGTATAAGGGAAACAATTACTGAGAAATAACGGTTGATGACTTGTACTCCCAGAAGAAAATCATCTACTGATCTACCTTATCTTAATGGGAAACAAAGCAGGAGAGTAGCAATTCTCCATCAGTGTGATTCATTCATATTGACTAAGACATTATCTTAACAATGCCTTGTTTCAACATGTATAAAGAACAACAAAGCATAAAAGTACCATTCCTAAAACAATGCGACTCATTCATTTTAACAAAGACATTATCTTAACAATACCTTGGTTAAACATGTTGAAAGAACTACAAAGCAAGATAATACCATTCCTAAAACAATGCGACTGATTCGTTTTAACAGAGGCAGAAAAGGAATCAATTACTGGTCAATAAAGGAGGATGAAACATGCGGCCACAAAAATGGTAATCCCGGCAATCCCTAACAAGTGTTGCAGTTTTGAACTAAGATTTAGTAGTTAATTAATTCTGAAAGTGGCATTGCTTAAATACCAGCGGCATTAGCTTAACAAAAAGCATAAACAGTTCCAGGGGAGAGTGGGCACAACAACAGCATGTGCTTCCATCTACTTATAAAGGGGGTGATGCCGAGTTTTGTTGTAACAAAGAAACAAGCATCATGTCTGGGTTGGAACAATTTTTGCTCACTTAATGGTAAAAGACAACAGTTCAATAGCTTCAATTCAACATTTATCCAAAACAGTACCAATAAAAGTAGCACAACATCTCAAAGCACACTGCAGCATCATGTGGATGAAAGTCGGTACTAACCTTTATTGACCAAGATTTGAAACAGCTCGAGAGGAAGACTGGACACATATCCCAACACATATATGAAATCTCGATCTCCTTTTGTGCAGTTCCACCAAAATTAAGCAAAGTCGCCGGTGTGACATTCAAGTTGAATTGCACAAAACACTCTTAAAACATAAGTGTTTCGCATAGCGAAGCAAAATGTCGCAATAGCAACAAGTTGAATAGATATCCCTGTTTAAACAGAGGCAAAAAAGGAATCAATTACTGGCTAATAAAGGAGTATGAAACATGCGGCCACAAAAATGGTAATCCCGCCAATCCCTAACAAGTGTTGCAGTTTTGAAATAAGATTCAGTAGTTAATTCTGAGAGTGGCAATTCTTAATTTTACCAGCGGCATTAGATTAACAAAAAGCATAAACAGTTCCAGGGGAGAGTGGGCGCAACAACAATATGTGCTTCCATCTACTTATAAAGGGGGTGATGCTGAATTTGTTGTAACAAAGCAACAAGCATCATGTCTGGGTTGGTCCCATTTTTGTTCACTACTTAATGGGGAAAGACAGCAATACAATAGCTTCAATTCAACATTTATTTAAAACAGTACCAAAGCAAGTAGCACAACATCTCAAAGCACACTGCACATCATGTGGATGAGACCAAGATTTGAAACAACTCGCCACGAAGACTGGAAACAAATCTCGATGTCCTTTTGTGCAGTTCCACCAAAATTAAGCAAAGTCGCCGGTGTGACATTCAAGTTGAACTGCACAAAACACTCTTAAAACATAAGTGTTTCGCGTAGCGAAGCAAAATGTTGCAATAGCAACAAGTTGAATAGATACCCCTGTTTCAACAGATGCAAAAAAGGAAACAATTACTTGTCGAGAAAGGAGGATCAAACAAACGGCAACAAAAAGAAGCATCTAACTTATTGCTACATCTTGAGCTTGCGTTGGTTTTCCTCGAAGAGGAGAGGGTGGTGCAGCAATAGTAATGTAAGTATTTCCCTCGGTTTTTGAGAACCAAGGTATCAATCCAGTAGGAGGCTCCTCAAAATTCCCACGCACCTACACAAACAAACTGAGAACTCGCAACCAACACAATAAAAGGGTTGTCAATCCCTTCACAGACACTTGAGAAAGTGAGATCTAATAAAGATAGTATGATAAGATAAATATATTTTTGGTATTTTATAATATAGATGCAAAAGGTAAAGATGCAAATAAAGGTAGATTGAAAGCAAATATGATAAGAGATAGACCTGGGGGCCATAGGTTTCACTAGAGGCTTCTCTCAAGATAGCATAAGTATTACGGTGGGTGAACAAATTACTGTCGAGCAATTGATAGAAAAGCGCATAGTTATGAGATTATCCAGGCATGATCATGTATATAGGCATCACGTCCATAACGAGTAGACCGGCTCCTGCCTACATCTACTACTATTACTCCACACATCGACCGCTTCCTGCCTGCATCTAGAGTATTAAGTTCATAAGAACATATCAACACATTAAGCAAGATGACATGATGTAGAGGGATAAACTCAAGCAATATGATATAAACCCCATCTTGTTATCCTCGATGGCAACAATACAATACGTGCCTTGCAACCCTTTCTGTCACTGAGTAAGGACACCGCAAGATTGAACCCAAGGCTAAGCACTTCTCCCATGGCAAGAAAGATCAATCTAGTAGGCCAAACCAAACTGATAATTCAAAGAGACTTGCAAAGATAACTCAATCATACATAAAAGAATTCAGAGAAGATTCAAATATTATTCATAGATAAACTTGATCATAAACCCACAATTCATCGGTTCTCGACAAACACACCGCAAAAAGAGTTTCATCGAATAGATCTCCACAAGAGAGGGGGAGAACATTGTATTGAGATCCAAAAAGAGAGAACAAGCCATCTAGCTAATAACTATGGACCCGTAGGTTTGTGGTAAACTACTCACAACTCATCGGAGGGGCAAGGATGTTGATGTAGAAGCCCTCCGTGGTCGATCCCCCCCTCCGGCAGAGTGCCGGCGAAGGCTCCAAGATGGGATCTCACGGATATAGAAGGTTATGGTGGTGGAAATTGTGTTTTGTGGTGCCCCTAGATGTTTTCGGGGTACAGAGGTATATATAGGAGGAATAAGTACGTCGGTGACCGCCTGAGGGGCCCACGAGACAAGGGCGCGGCCAACAGGGGGGCGGCCTCCTATCTCGTGGGACCCTCGGCTGCTTCTTGACTTGCACTCCGAGTCCTCTAGATCATGTTCGTTCCAAAAATCACGCTCCCTAAGGTTTCATTCCGTTTGGACTTCGTTTGATATTCCTTTTCTTCGAAATACTGAAATAGGCAAAAAAACAGCAATATGGGTTGGGCCTCCGGTTAGTAGGTTAGTCCCAAAAATGATATAAATGTGTAAAATAAAGCCCATAAACATCCAAAAGGGGTAATATAATAGCATGGAACAATCAAAAATTATAGATACGTTGGAGACGTATCAAGCATCCCCAAGCTTAATTCCTGCTAGTCCTCGAGTAGGTAAATGATAAAAAAGAAATTTTTGATGTGGAATGCTACCTAGCATAATTCTCAATGTAATTTTCTTTATTGTGGCATGAATGTTCAGATCCAAATGATTCAAAATGAAAGCGTATAAAACATAAAAATAATAATTCTTCAAAGCATACTAACAAATAATCATGTCCTATCTAAATAACATAGCCAAAGAAAGCTTATTCCTACAAAATCATATAGTTAGGCCATGCTTCATTTTCATTACACAAAATACTCCCATCATGCACAACGCCAATGACGAGCCGAGCAACTGTTTCATACTTTTTAACGCGCTTCAGCTTTTTCAACTCTTACGCAATACATGAGCGCAAGCCATGGACATAGCACTATGGTGGTATATGGTGGTGGTTGTGAGGACAAAAAGGGGGAAGATAATCTCACATCAACTAGGCGTATTAACGAGCTATATAGAGATTCCCATTAATAGATATCAATGTGAGTGAGTAGGGATTGCCATGCAACGAATGCACTAGAGCTATAAATATATGAAAGCTCAACAAAAGAAACTAAGTGGGTGTGCATCCAACTTGCTTGCTCACGAAGACCTAGGGCATTTTGAGGAAGCCCATCATTGGAATATACAAGCCAAGTTCTATAATGAAAAATTCCCACTTAGTATATGAAAGTGACAACATAGGAGACTCTCTATCATGAAGATCATGGTGCTACTTTGAAGCACAAGTGTGGAAAAAGAGATAGTAGCATTATACCTTCTCTCTTTTTCTCTCATTTTATTTTTTTCTCTTTCTTTTTCTTTTTCTCTTTTTTTTCTTTCCTTTTTTTCTTTGGCCTTTCTTTTTTTTCTTTTTGGCCTTTCTATTTTTTTCTCATTTTTTTGTAAAGTCCGAAGTCTCATCCCGACTTGTGGGGGAATCATAGCCTTCATCATCCTTTCCTCACTAGGACAATGCTCTAATAATGAAGATCATCACACTTTTATGGATTTACAACTCAAGAATTACAACTCAAAGGTAGAACAAGATATGACTCTATATGAATGCCTCCGGCGGTGTACCGGGATATGCAATGAATCAAGAGCGACATGTATGAAAGTTATGAAAGTGGCCTTGCCACAAATACGATGTCAACTACATGATCATGCAAAGAGCAATATGACAATGATGGAACGTGTCATAGTAAATGGAACGGTGGAAATTTGCATGGCAATATATCTCGGAATGGCTATGGAAATGCCATAATAGGTAGGTATGGTGGCTGTTTTGAGGAAGGTAAATAAGGGGTTTATGATACCGGCGAAAGTTGCGCGGTAATAATAAAGGCAAGCAAATTGGAAAGATGGGTGTGCATATATCCAGGGACTCACATTAGTAAAAAAGAACTCATATACTTATTGCAAAAGCCTACTTAGCCCTCGAAGCAAAGTACTACTATGCATGCCCCAAGAGGGATAGATTGGTAGGAAAAGACCATCGCTCGTGCTCGACTGCCACTCATAAGGAAGACACTCAAAAGAGCACCTCATGCAACAAATTTGTCACACAACTTTTACCATACATGCATGCTACGGGACTTGCCAACTTCAACAAAAGTATTTCTCAATTTCATAATTACCCACTAGCATGACCCTAACATTACTACCTCTATATCTCAAAACAATTATCAAGCATCAAATTGATCATAGCATCCAATTCTTTTTCTATGATAGTTTTTATTATACCCAACTTGGATGCTCATCATTCTAGGACCAACTTTGTAACCATAGAAAATACCATGCTGTTCTAAAAGACTCTCAAAAAGATATAAGTGAAGCATGAGAGACTAGAAATTTATTCAAAATTAAGACACCACCGTGCTCTAAAAGATATAAGTGAAGCACTAGAGCAAAAACTATCAAGCTCAAAAGATATAAGTGAAGCACATAGAGTATTCTAGCAAATTATAATCAAATAGGCTTCTCCCAAAAGGTGTGTACAGCAAGGATGATTGTGGTAAACTAAAAAGCAAAGACTAATATAATACACGACGCTCCAAGCAAAACACATATCATGTAGCGAATAAAAATATAGCTCCAAGTAAAGTAACCAATGAACGAAGACGAAAGAGGGGATGCCTTCCCGGGGCATCCCCAAGCTTAGGCTGTTGGCTATTCTTGAATATCTTGGGGTGCCATGGGTATCCCCAAGCTTAGGCTCTTGCCACCCTTTGTTCCATAGTCCATAAAATCTTTACCCAAAAAACTTCACAACACAAAACTCAACAGGAAATCTTATAAGCCCCGTTAGTGAAAGAAAACAAAACCACCACATAAGGTACTGCAATGAACTCATTCTTTATTTATTTTGGTGTTAAACCTACTATATTCCAACTTCTTTATGGTTTATAAACGAATTTACTAGCCATAGATGCATTGAAATAAGCAAACAACACACGAAAAACAGAATCTGTCAAAAACAGAACAGTCTGTAGCAATCTGTAACTAACGCCAACTTCTGGAACTCTAAAAATCCTACAAAATAGGAAGTCCTGGAAAATTTGTTTATTGAACAGAATCAAAAATAATCAACGCAAAAGCACGTTCCTGTGATTTAAAAAATTATATTCGTGCACACAAAGTTTCTGTTTTTCAGCAGAATCAAATCAACTATCATCGTAGGTTATCCTATCGGTTCTACTTGGCACAAACACTAATTAAAAGATAAAAACACATCTAAACATAAGGTAGGTGCAAGATTTATTACTAAACAGGAGCAAAAACAAAAAACATAAAGAAAATTGGGTTGCCTCCCAACAAGCGCTATCGTTTAACGCCCCTAGCTAGGCATAAAAGCGAGGATAGATCTAACGAGTGTCATCTTTGACACTAAATTCATAAGTAGCCTGCATGATAGATTCATAAGGTAATTTGACTTTCTTTCTTGGAAAGTGCTCCATTCCTTTCTTTAATGGAAATTGGAATCTAATATTCCCTTCCTTCATATCAATAATCGCACCAATCGTTCTAAGGGAAGGTCTACCAAGAATAATAGGGCAAGAAAGATTGCAATCTATATCAAGAACGATAAAATCTACGGGCACCAAATTTCTATTTGAAACAATAAGAACATCATTGATCCTTCCCATTGGCTTTTTTAATGGTGGAATCCGCAAGGTGCAAATTTAAAGAGGAATCATCAAGATCATGAAAACCTAGAATATCACATAAAGTTTTCGGAATCGTGGAAACACTAGCACCCAAATCACACAAAGCAAAACACTCATAATCTTTAATTCTAACCTTTATAGTACGTTCCCACTCATCATTAAGTTTTCTAGGTATAGAAACTTCCAAATTAAGTTTTTCATCATAAGATTGAATCAAGGCATCAATGATATGTTTGGTAAAAGCTTTATTTTGACTATAAGCATGAGGAGAATTAACGACGGATTGCAACAAGGAAATACAACCTTTTAAAGAACAATTATCATAATCAAATTCCTTGAAATCCGAGATAGTAGGTTCAATATTATTAGAAGTTGAGGACTCTCCAATCTCACTTTTACCAAATTTAGCATTAAGATCTAAAGACTCTGAATCCTTGGGACGCCTTGTAGGCAAAGTTGATTAATCATCTGTCCCATAATCATCAAAATTCATATTGAAAAACATAGATCTAATAGGAGACGCATCAATAACTTTAAGATCCTCATCATTATTTTCATGTAATTTAGAAGAACACGCTTTTATAAAGCTATCTTTCTTAGCACGTAATCTAGCGGTTCTTTCCTTGCACTCGTCAATGGAAATTCGCATTACTTTGAGAGACTCATTGATATCATGCTTAGGAGGAGAAGATCTAAGTTTAAGAGAATCAACATCAAGCGAAAGTCTATCAACGTTCCTAGCCAAATCATCAACTTTGAGCAATTTTTCTTGAAGAAAAGCATTAAAATTCTTTTGACAAATCATAAATTCTTTCACACTATTCTCAAAATCAGAGGGCATCTTATTAAAATTACCATAAGAATTATTGTAGGAATTTCCATAATTATCAGAGGAATTACTAGGGAACGGTCTAGCATTAAAGTTTCCTCTATAAGCATTGTTTCCAAAACTATTCCTACCAACAAAAATTCACATCCATAGATTCATTATTATTCTCAATCAAGGAAGACAAAGACATATCATTGGGATCAAGAGGAGTATTTTTAGTAGCAAACATATTCATAAGTTCATCCATCATTCCACTCAAAACATTGATTTCTTCTATAGCATGCACTTTTTTACTAGAAGATTTTTCGGTGTGCCATTGAGAATAATTAGCCATAATATTATCAAGAAGTTTTGTAGCATCTCCTAACGTGATTTCCATAAACGTGCCTCCTGTGGCTGAATCTAAGAGATTTCTAGAAGCAAAGTTCAAACCAGCATAAATTTTTTGTATGATCATCCATAAATTCAAACCATGAGTAGGGCAATTGCGAAGCATCAATTTCATTCTTTCCCAAGATTGGGCAACATGCTCATGATCAAGTTGTTTAAAATTCATAATATCGTTCCTAAGAGTGATAATCTTAGTGGGAGGAAAATACTTAGAGATAAAAGCATCTTTGCACTTGTTCCAAGAACCAATACTATTTTTAGGCAAAGACGAAAACCAAACTTTAGCACGATCTCTAAGTGAAAATGGAAATAACTTCAATTTGACAATATTGTTATCCGTATCTCTCTTCTTTTGCATATCACACAAATCAACGAAGTTGTTTAGATGAGTAGCGGCATCTTCACTAGGAAGGAAGGCAAATTGATCTTTCATAACAAGATTCAGCAAAGCAGTATTGATTTCACAAGACTCAACATCATTAAGAGGAGCAATCGGAGTTGATAGAGGCGGGGTGTCCCGATCTTTTGATGAGATGATAACTATCGATTTGGTGAACATGACTTTGATGATGCGACTAAAAACGTGCACGACGTTGCACCTTAGCAATCACTAAACCAACTCCGAGAGGTTATTGACCACGCTGGAGCACAATCAACCTGACCACGAAGGTCTATTCCTGCAAGCAATCGAAGAACAAGCAAGAATATGATAAAGCAATCTGAATATTGTGAATATTGATGAAGTATTGATAAAGGTGGGGATCCGTAAGCGGTCTTGGTCTGGTCGTTGGACACAAACGAAGTACACGAAGTTGCAATGGCTAACTTTTAACTAAACAAATCCCAAACGAAAAGCTACTAGATGGATCTACTTATATAGGAGAAAGGGGTGGTGGCCTAGGAGGTGGGAGGACGTCCCAAGGCAGCCTAAAACTAACCCTAGGTCGTACAAGGCCAATGGGCCCAAGTGGAGGTGATGCAACACCTTTGGACTTGTTGTTTGACTCGGGTTCTGCTGCATCGTCTGATTATTTCGTCAATATCTCAACGCTCCGGACGAATTTGAAGGTGAATCTAATTGTGCTGGAAATATCACAAAATCTAGAATCCAACAAAAAAAGAATCACCCAATTCGGAGTCCATATGAAAAAGTTGTTGGCGTTTTGAGTCAGGTATGTCTGTGCAGTCCGAATCTGAATCCAGAACGTGAGAGACTTGGACTCTATCTTCTCTTGTCCCAAAAGTGACGTGAGAGAACTTTTTGAACAGCACTTAAACATCTCTTTCTCCCTTATCTTCATATGTGAATTGTACAAATATCCCATACACCTATAATTAGACAAAACACAAAAGTGTGTGAAGTATTTTTGTTCTGGATAACATAAATAGATTATTGAATAGTTTGCACTAGAAATCACCTGACAAATATGCATGTATGAAATATTTTTGGTCGTATCCAAGGTAGTCATGTCCTCATCAGGAGTACTAAGGAAATCATTATTATTGGTATTCGAGAAATCACACAATTTGGTATTATCTTGCGCCATGGCAACAAGTAATCCAACACACAAGCAAACAGAAAAAGGCAAGCGAAAAGCGAGGTGGAGATTGGGAAAGAGAGGGCGAATAAAACGACAAGCGTGAAGTGGGGGAGAGGAAAATGAGAGGCAAATGGCAAATAATGTAAATGCGAGGGAGATGGGTTTGTGATGGGTACTTGGTATGTCTTGACTTGAGCGAAGACCTCCCCAACAACGGCGCCTGAAATCCTTCTTGCTACGTCTTGAGCTTGCGTTGGTTTTCCTCGAAGAGGAGAGGGTGATGCAGCAATAGTAGCATAATTATTTCCCTCAGTTTTTGAGAACCAAGGTATCAATCCAGTAGGAGGCTCCTCAAAAGTCCCACGCACCTACACAAACAAACTGAGAACTCGCAACCAAAGCAATAAAGGGGTTGTCAATCCCTTCAGGCCACTTGCGAAAGTGAGATCTAATAAAGATAGCATGATAAGAGAAATATATTTTTGGTATTCTATAATATAGATGCAAAAGGTAAAGATGCAAATAAAAGTAGATTGAAAGCAAATATGATAAGAGATAGAACCGGGGGCCATAGGTTTCACTAGAGGCTTCTCTCAAGATAGCATAAGTATTACGGTGGGTGAACAAATTACTGTCGAGCAATTGATAGAAAAGCGCATAGTTATGAGATTATCTAGGCATGATCATGTATATAGGCATCACGTCCATAACATGTAGACCATCTCCTGCCTGCATCTACTACTATTACTCCACACATCGACTGACTCCTGCCTGCATCTAGAGTATTAAGTTCATAAGAACAGAGTAACGCATTAAGCAAGATGACATGATGTAGAGAGATAAACTCAAGCAATATGATATAAACCCCATCTTGTTATCCTCGATGGCAACAATACAATACGTGCCTTGCAACCCTTTCTGTCACTGGGTAAGGACACCGCAAGATTGAACCCAAAGCTAGGCACTTCTCCCATGGCAAGAAAGATCAATCTAGTAGGCCAAACCAAAGTGATAATTCGAAGAGACTTGCAAAGATAACTCAATCATACATAAAAGAATTCAAAGAAGATTCAAATATTATTCATAGATAAACTTGATCATAAACCCACAATTCATCGGATCTCGACAAACACACCGCAAAAGAGTTTACATCGAATAGATCTCCACAAGAGAGGGGGAGAACATTGTATTGAGATCCAAAAAGAGAGAAGAAGCCATCTAGCTAATAACTATGGACCTATAGGTCTGTGGTAAACTACTCACAGCTCATGAGAGGGGCAAGGATGTTGATGTAGAAGCCCTCCGTGGTCGATTCCCCCTCCGGCGGAGTGCCGGCAAAGGCTCCAAGATGGGATCTCGCGGATACAGAAGGTTACGATGGTGGAAATTGTGTTTCGTGGTGCCCCTGGATGTTTTCGGGGTACATAGGTATATATAGGAGGAAGAAGTACGTCGGTGGCCGCCCGAGTGGCCC